>NW_027501262.1:0-81053 GCF_021521415.1 Bidens hawaiensis | reverse complement strand
AACTATATATACTACGTAAACAGATATATTCAAATTTTTTATCTGTTACTAATAAACACAACTTAATAACCGGTAGAATCAAGAGTAAAATACGTGCATATATCTATTAAATGAATCAATAATATAAATTACAACATATTCGCAAAGTATTAACAACTTTTAAAACTCTAAACAAATTTGAATATATTTAATTGAGAAGTCATGTATTTGAAACAAATAAATAAATTTAGCTAATACAAGCTAATCTAAAAAGATAATAATAGTAGCAGTAGCAATAGTAGTCATAATTTTTTTTCTACGGGTTTGGAAAATTTTGAGGGACGAACGACCGATTGTTTATCACTTAGATTTGAGTTTTCTACGGGTTCAATGACAATTACACTAATATATAACACTAAAAAAAAAAAATTCGGGTTCGGCCCGAATCCATTCCCTTAAAGTTGGCTACGCCCCTGGAAATAGTAGTAGTAACAAGTATTTGTAATTTATATGATTAACTGTGAACTTGTTTAACAGGAAGAAATAAGAATAATTATGACTTCAAATTGAATTATTATTATTTATTATTTTGAACAGTTAAATGTTACACGTTATGACGGATTGAACCATTGATCTCCTACTCTACATCTTTAATCTTACAACCCCACCAGAGTGGTAATTTCATAATTTAATATTGTATTAGTTAAGCTATTAACATTTGTAAATAAGTAATAAGATTTATATTTTTTCTTTATTGTTTAGTTATATATTAGATGTGCAATTTCTTAGAATTTAAAATTTTAGGAATAAGTGATTAAGGGCGTGTTTGGGATTAAGTTTGAAAATTGTTGTTGGCTTATGAGCTTTTTTAAAAAGTCATTTTGAAAAGCTAAGATTTAGGGTTTTGAAAAACTGTTTTTTAACCATTTCAAAAAGTTAAAATAAGAGTTTTTTTGTGATTACCAAACACATTTAAACTTTTGGCTTTTTGAAAACACCAATAAGCCGATAAGTATTTTTCAAACTCAATCTCAAACATGCTCCAAATAATTTTAATTAACATTTTTTATAACTAAAATATCTAGTAGACATTTAAATTTAAAGTAACTACATCTACATTAAATGTAAAAGATATAATCGGGTTTACTTAGTTTTATTGTTGTAAAAATCCCGACTAGGTGCTGAGTACTCGCTGAGTAATCATTATAAGGTATGATGCCGAGGCGACTTTCTTTAACTCCGATTAGTTACTTGGAATCGATCAAAAGTGATCAACTTCCACTACAATTGGATATAGTCAGTCAACTTGAGCCGATTTTAACTTCAAAAAATTAAACACAATTCATATTTCTATAAAATAAAAGAATGACTATCATTTTTTAAATAATGATTTTCAAATCTAAGATACTTTAGTCTTTAATGGTATCGTATTTATTTATATTGATATTCATGTATTTTGTTATAAATATTAATAGATTTATGATACTTGACATATATATAAGTTCCCAAAATTAGTTTTTTTTATAACTTACCACGTCCGAGTACTCACAGAGTACTCTCTGCACCGAGTACTTGCAACTCCCCAGTCGACCGTCCTGAGAGCGTCTCGCGACTTTTGCAACCATGCTTAGTTTACACAGACACCAAAAGAAATTAAATGTAAGCTAAATAACTTAATTGTTGAATTAATCCGAGATAGTGTCACTACTCGTTCAACAGCCTCGACTACATGTCATGTCTCTTGCAAGTCTGGAGTCTGAACCACACTACAACATATCTTGACCAAGAGTCCGACCCATTGCTAACATACTTCAATAAACAAACCAGACTAGCAAGAAACTAGGGTGAACAACACAACATTTATTTTTATGTATTTCATTTTGCTTAGTTATGTTTAAATAAATTAAAGAGTTATATATATATATATATATATATATAAAAGTTTAAGTTCATTAACCAATTACAACTTTTCTTTTAGTTTTCTAATTAATTTAATAAGAAGGACATAATAGTCAAATGCTATAGTTTTAAATTTAGAAACTTGCACTAACTAAAAAACATTATAAATCAGTTTTTTACTTTCTTAATTCTTTATGTTATGTTTCTAATTATCTCTCTTTTTTTACTACTCACGTATATGATCTTTTAGGTGTTTTAATCATCAAAATAATTTAAAACATCAAAATGGATTTTTCATAATTATCCCCAAATCAACCTACATCGAACAACTAATAATACACAGATTACAAATCATTAAACTTCACAAACTTACACAGTTTGTAATTATAATAACTAGTATAAATGAGAAATAAACTGGACCTTTTGATATACTAAACCAACTAATGAATGCATGTTCGTGCAAAGACATGGTCACTCCTTTGTGATATTCAATCAAATTAGGAATTAAAAAAGCATAGACAAATGACTAGACGATTACATAATTAATAATTTTCTCAGAAATTAGAAGTTCAACGTTATCATATAAAACAAATATGTCATCATTGATTAGAGTTCAAGCATATCCAATCCCATAAACTGGTTAAAAACAATAATAAATTAGTTTCCACAGACTTTAACTTAACCAAAGAGTTGCTGACATAGTCAATTGCAGCTTCAATCACATATGCCATATAATGTCCAACGACCTTCAAATCACTTACACGTGCATTTCCTACACACAGTTCCCAAATTAGAACATTGTCTGATTATAATTAACATTAGTACTTGCATATATTGCACAAACCAGATTACCTACACAACCCTACATGAGCATGTTATATACATTAAACAAGACCAACACATAATGCATAATTTTCCTACACAACCTTACATTTTTTTTGGGTTTGGAGTAACCCATATTACATAGATGATAGATTCATATTACCTACACATGCATTACTTACACAGAATTCCTGAATTAGAAGAACACCAACCCATATTATACAATTTGATTACCAACACAGATTGCTCAAATTACCTACACAGACGGTTATATATATATTATCCTTGCATCTTTGTAATTGTTTGTTGTGGCCCATTTTAATGACAAGCTCATCGGCGTTAATGAATATGTTGACCCCACCTTTGGATGTCCAACCTCCAATCTACACGGTAACAACATACATCTAGAACAACCTACATTAAACCAATCTGCATAGCCTACACATCAACACATTCCAAAAAAAAAAAAATTTGCAACCTACATTAAGACAATCATGACAGTAACATATACACATATATATATACACATATATATATGTGTGCGCGCGCGCGGGACGATTGGACTTAATCCCATGCATGCTGATGAATTGGATATTTCCACTAGTTAGTTTTTAATAATTTAGAGTGGTCAAACCACATGGTCCATGTTTCCTATTTGATATCCTAACTTTCAGTAATTGTATAGCTAGAATTTCGTAGCCACAAAGGGATGTTTGGGAGACCTTTAAAAGCTTGCCTATTTGTTTGCTTGTTGAAAAACAAATTGTGTTTGACAAAGCTACTCAAAGGGCTTTAAATTGGAGTTTTTCAAAATTGGTTTTTGTTTTTCGAAAAACAATTTTAAAAGCTCACCCAAACACCCCTAAGTGTTGGTAACGTTGTTGACTTTAATAACGTTGATTACAATATTGTTACAACTTACAAGACCTGCAACTCGTAGTTCTAACTTTGGTTATAATACTATATGTTTCGTTGAAGTCGGGCTCTGAATTCATCAAATAATATACTGGCATGTCGATCTTGAGATATTTCAACCCAAGCACTACACAAAGCATTTTTCCTCGTCTTTTGACCAAGGAGTTTTTCTTTTTGGAACGACCTCCTCGGCCGCTTGGCTCGAGCCTCCCGCTCCTCCTTTGTTCTTTTTTTGGTTCCGTTTGCCCTTGATGACCTCTTTACGAACCTCTTGTGTATCCGGAACAAAAAAGTTGGGAGATGGTGGTGGCATTTGACTCATGTTATGCTCCATCTCGGTGGTGCCAAACACGTTGTCGTCGTCTTGACCATAAGGCATTTTCGGCTGGTGACATAACCCATTGATCCATACTTTTACAAAATGGTAGATGAGTAATATGTTATTTTTGTTTTTTGAAGTATTGTACAGAGAATTGAGAGTGCTTAATTCTTTAAAAGTTTAGGGGTAGGGGGGGGGGGGGGGGGGGGGTGTTTTATATAGGTAAACAGTAAAAAGAATAAAAAAATATTTTTTTCTAGAAACTTTCCAAGCCCAAAGGTCATAAACGAAACCCAAGGCCCAACGTTCCAATACAAGCCCAGGCGAGCCAGCTCGCGACCGCTCGCTTGCGAGGGCGGTCACTACGGGAAGTTGTGGTGTGTGCGGCCTACGTGGCTCGCGCCAAGCCGTTTGCTGCTCTTCAGTCGATGACCACAAACGGATGGTCTAAAGGATATGGGAATCTCTCTGACTTGGGTCGGTTTTTTTTTTCCCTAATGAATGTAAATCGAAAATTCCAATTAAGAGAATGTTGAGAATATATTGGCTTTGGTTATAACCGGGTAGCGGTTTCTTGACTCAAAACTGGATAGTACCTGACCCGACTAACCGGTAATTTGATTGTTGATCACAAACCGGTTTTAAAAATAACTGGTTTTCAATTAACGGGTTAAGCGGTTTGTGCGCCACTAATCATGAGGTCCACCATATTGAATCTACACCTGAAATTTTGGGCTTAAAGGTCATGTACCTAGGTTTAGTTAACTACTATTGTCTATTGTTACGTGTTTGGGCTTGAATATTGTGAGTTTTGCCTTTATTTGATAACGAACATTCATACAAAATGATATAATTGAAGCAAGAAAAAAATCATATATAAAAAACGTTGACAAATTCAAGATGATCTTCAAGTGAATCTTGTGCAGTTTTCATGTTTAATAACCATTTTCATTGGTAGTCTTTGCATGTTTTTTCATTATCATCTTTTATCCAAATTTCAACCATATCTTCGGTTCTAATTCATAAAGGTGAGAATCTTCTAAATTAGTTGGTGTAGATCAAGTGAATCTTGTGCACAATCAATGCCTTGACAATGGCATAAGAGAAATTTTTATCTATAACACCCCGTTATGCAAGTGTTTTATATGTGGATTGTTGCTTAAATCCGTTTGTCGATATGATGAATCATGACTTTTGAAAGAAGCTAGTGGTGTTTAAACTAGGTGCTTGATATATTTGAACACTAGATGACTAATGATACTTTATAATTTAAACTAGAGCTAGACGTAACTAGCCAAATTTATGAGCCAGATGTGACATTCGTTAAATTCGGATCTCAATTTGTATTCGTTTTGTAACATTTTATCTATGTAAACCGACCCGTTTTGTAAACCGAAGCTTATCATATATAAATATTGGATTTTTATGTTACTAAAATCATTCTCATTTGTTTAATTTTAAAAACCCCCCTTTTTACGGATTCGAAAACGCCTTTAAAAACGACCAAATTACATCAAAAACGAATTTCCAGGACGCGTAACGAACCACACAAGACGAGCTGGGCCAACCCACCCCCCCTGGGCACGCCGCGCCGCGCGGCCAGGGCAATGGGTGAGGTCGCGCGACGCCTAGAGACCTCTGCAGCATAATACGGATTTTCTTTGTTGTTTTGTGCTTTGCTTGTTTGTTTAACCAATCTATTTACTTGCAAATATGAAAGAGAACCTTGCAAAGAATCTTTGGACCCTTACCTTATATATACACACCCATCTTCTTTATTTTTTACACCTGCTACATCTCCAAATTCTCTCTCAAATACAAAGATTCAAGGTTGTTATTTTAGTGTTCTTGAAGGTTTGACTTCCAAGAATCAAAGTAAGTTAGTTTTGCAATTTTATTTAGTTTACTTAGTCTAAAATACTTGAAGCATATGGCACAACATATATATAATACACACTCCTTGTTACCTTTGTTAGTTACTTCTCTGATCCTGGTCGGTGAGGTTTCGGACCTTGTAAGGCAAGGCTTCATGGAGGACTTCGTGTCCTTAATATATATACACTTATATAACTTGTTTGTACATATTAATCATGTTTAATTTCTTCTCATTTTAGTTGGTACATCATATTTATGAAGTTCCATGGTTATGGGTTTGTAGAGACTAGCCTCGGTTTAACGTAAATAGTCCAAACCGTAAACCGAACTTGTTTACTAGTTTTGTTAAATAATTGTTTTAAACATGATTTATGTTAGATTTAAGTTTCTAAAATCATTTTACAAGTTCTTTGATATTTAGGCATGTGGAAACCATCTATGAACTTATTGTGAGATGGAAACCGAACCAAACCGAACTTTCGTCTAAAAGACTTTATTGTTAACTTTTTGGTTGTAAAACTTAAGTTTCACCATTTATAAGTTATTATACAAGTTCTTTGATACTTGGTTATGTGGAAACCATCTATGAACTTATTGTTAGATGGAAACCGAACCAAACCGAACTAAAACCGATTTTCACTCGCTTAAGACACATAAGTGTGTTTTTAGCTATCAAGACTTATATATTTCTTTAAATATCATTTATAAACTGATTTTAATTATTTTCTTAAGTATTTGGAAATTTTGGATCCAACTTGATCTCATAACAAAGTTTGGACCGACAAAACGAACACTCGCTTAACGTGCGTTGTTAGTTTCAAAAACAATAGAACTACATACTTGGTTAAGTACTATTATATTTTTATGAGTTATCTCATAACATTTAATGTTTTGAAAAGTTGACTTTGGGTTTGACCAATTATCAAGACCCGAACCAACAACCCGAACACTCGATAAAACCCGTTTTAGTATCTTATCATAAAGGGACTTGCATTCTTGCATTTTTACCCACCTTATTACTTAACATAGGTTGAGTAAATATTAAGGTTAGGTACTCTAACCCGGTTTCCCGAGCAAAAACTTACATTTTAAATGGTTGTTATTATTATAAATTCTTAAATAGTTACATTTTAAACCTTTAATTTTAATTGTTTACATTTCGTATATTGTATTTTGAAGGTTTCTTAAAACAACTTTTCTAATATAAGACTTCTTTCCTTTAGGCCTTGTTCATTAAACCCGTCGTCTCGGTTAAACTCCAAATCATCAATCTTTCAAGTTAATTACTTGAATTTGAGTATTTTCATACCCCGTTTTCCATCTTTTATTTTGGGGTGGCATTTCATACTTATTCAACTAAATGCTTTATACTTAAATCTTAAACCACAAACTTTATTGTATACTTTACTTAAATAATTGCTCGATTTGGTGTCTATGCTTACATGATTATTTGCCTACGTGTTTATCGTTTTTGGTCGGTGGAACTATAAATCCAAGTCTATTTGGCAACCTCTTATAGCAAGGTGTCGTTAACGTAATGCTATTAACGATAACTATAAAATTCTATACTATTTAGCTTCCCCCTTATAGCTAGGTGTCGCTAATGTGTTTAGCGATATCTATTTATCTGTAAGCCCCGTTACCGGTAGCCCTACTTGGTGTTGGATTACTCATAAACATAGTTCTAAACATCAGAGTTAATTAAAACTTTCGCGGAATAACATAAAACATCAACGGTCATTACAAACATTCATAACTTGTCTTTAAAACATAATTTAAACATGTCTTTTAGTTCAAAACATTAACAAATAGATCTTCAGATGCCAGCCTCTTATTCAATGCCACGTGTTCCCCTCAAGCGAGCTGTCTCATCCTACTCACCTGCGTGCATACTAAAAGTCAGCTACGCTGAGTGAGTTCTAGTTAATCCCACATTATACCATACGTACACTTACCTTCAATTATGCATCCGAAGATACATAATAATTACTTACTACTTTACTTTCAGGGCATAATTCCATGCATACGTTCATACTTTATTACTTTCGTACTATATAAATTACCGTCCTTTTCTATCTCGGATATTATTAGGGTCCGATCCCTCTTTCTTTTTGTCTATCTCAGATATTATTAGGGTCTGATCCCTTTCTTGTCTATCTCAGATATTATTAGTGTAAGGCCCCGTTACCGGTAGCCCTACTTTCGTGTCGGATTTACTCATAAACACAGTTCTTCAAATCAGAGTTTATTAAAACTTTTCGCGGAATATAAAACATCAATCATTTGTTACAAAACATTAAATCTTTTCTTTGATTCCATGACGCAAAACTTTATATTTAAAACATCTTTACTTCTTTCTTCAGATGCCAGCCGTTCAATCCATGCCGTGTGTCATCCCCATGCTAACTCTATAATCAGCTCACCTGCGTGCATACTAAAAGTCAGCTACGCTGAGTGAGTTCTAGTTAATCAGGCAACATACAATTTTATTCTCATATATTTCTTAACGTATCCGAAGACACATATTTCTACCTTAACCTCGTATAAATATCCATAGGAGGATCATCATGTAATATCTATTAAAAGAACCTTTACCATTACCATACTATATAGAATTTCCATAGGAGGAACACTCTGTATACTTTCCATTGAAGGAACCCTATACTTTCCATAGAAGGAACCCTATACTTTCCATAGAAGGAACCCTATACTTCCCATAAAAGGAACATTATACTTTCCATAAAAGGAACATCTTACTTTCCATAAAAGGAACATTATACTATCCATGTAAGGAACTCTATATATATCCATGTAAGGAGCTAGTCACTTCCCTTGACGATACGTGCAATATCCGAAGATCGTTCACGTACCGGCAAGCAATCATTCATCTATTTCACATTATCCATATAAGGCATACACATAAAATTTATATCCTTTCGTTCATGCTTTCTTACTTTCCTTAGTATTATCTTACTTTCATATCTTACGTTATAAAGAGCATTACGCCCTACATTCCTCGAGTATTACTAGGGCTCGGTACCCTCTTCGTAACCATACAACCATACGTTATCATTTCTTTCTTCTATTATCTCTATCATGTTCATATACATAACATACATAACTTACTTACCTTATACATAGCGTTACAACCTGACAGTACGTGCAATATCCGAAGATCGTTCACGTACCATCAAGCAATCATTCATACATTTCACATTATCCACATAAGGCATACACTTATCTCTTAGGATAAGTGTATTAACAAACATATTGAGTATGCACACAGCCCCGAAAACGTAACACATAAATGGGGCTAGAAACTCACCTGAATTCTGCTTCTTTTTCTGATAGCTGTAAATCCCTTCTCTATCTGAGCTCGGCTGACTGTACAAGTCACACGTATCAATACTCGTCTGATCTAATCTGGTGGCCTAGTATTAGCTTACTTTAACTTATCGCTTTATAATTTATTTTCTAATCAAACTTGGCTTTAGGCGAAGTTAACCCTCGGGCGAACTTAGCTTCAGGCGAAGTTAAACCTTAGGCGAACTTGGCTTCAGGCGAAGTTAAACCTTAGGCGAACTTGGCTTCAGGCGAAGTTAAACCTTAGGCGAACTTGGCTTCAGGCGAAGTTAAACCTTAGGCGAACTTGGCTTCAGGCGAAGTTATCCTTAGGCGAACTTGGCTTCAGGCGAAGTTATCCTTAGGCGAACTTGGCCGTAGGCGAAGTTATCCTTAGGCGAAGTTACGCTTGAAGGCGAAGTTACGCTTGAAGGCGAAGTTCATCAGGCGAACTTAATCTTGCAGGCGAAGTTATCGCGCTGCAGATCTGTTTGCCCATAACTCCTTCGTTTCTTAGCCAAATAACTCGATTTTGGTACCCACGGAATCGTATGATCGGCGCCTACAAATCCCAACTATCAAATCGGCCTAAAATCGACGTTTTAGGGGTCCGATTTGGGTAGTTTGGTTTCGGGTCCGGTTAACCCATCCAATCCTAACCATTTTCAGTAATATTAGCTTTGTTGGATTTGTTCTTACCTTACCAACTCAGATCTATCAACAAAATCTCGGGTCTCGGCTTCGAATCTTAATCGGTTAGAATGTGTGTGTTTTGAGTGTGTGAAGAAATAGATGTAAATGAAGATATTTTTGGGATTTTGGGGGTATTTATATCCCTGAAATCCCATTCTCATTTAACCCATCTCAATTAATCCAAATCCATAACCAACGTCCATTACCCGACACTAGCCCGACCCATACCAACTCCTACTCTTTTATTTATTTCCTGATAACCCGAGTAAACTTTCCCTCTATTATTAAGTAATATAATTAATATTATCTTGAAATTTCGGGATGTTACAATTAGGGTTTGATCCCTTTTTACTTCTCTATCTCAGATATTATTAGGGTCTGATCCATTTCTTCTCTATCTCAGATATTATTAGGGTTTAATCCCTCTTTCTTCGTCTTCGTTCATACTGCCTTTACATACCCATAACATACATACACTTTATTTAATCGTTCATACATATTCATACGTTGCACATATATCTATCATACACATTTAACTATCATATACATACCTCCCTTGTTAACACGTGCAATATCCGAAGATCGTTCACGTACCAACAAGCTATCATAACCACATAAGGCATACACTTATCACTTAGGATAAATGTATTAACAATCACATCGAGTATGCACACAGCCCCGAAAACATAACACAGAAATGGGGCAAGAAACTCACCTGGATCCTGTTGCGTTCACCGTTAATTGTTATTCCTTTCTTGAGCTGTGCGCGACTAACTGTATAACAATTACACGTATCAATTAACTATCACTACTCATATCGTCTTCCTAGTTTAATTATTGCCCTCAACGAACGGGGGTCCGGGGGCAGCGCCCCTGGCAGCGGGGTTCTAGGGGCGGCAACCCCTAGCAGGGTCCAAGGGGCAGAGCCCCTGGCTGAGGTTGAGCTGGCATGTTAGCTTGGAAAAATTTTATTTCCATTAACTGTCTTAACACATTTTCCATTAACATTTTAAATTATTTTCTAAGTTGGGCTTCTCTATTTAAGCTCCAAGATAATGGACTAGTTTGTCTAAATTGGATATGGGCTTAGCTGATTCAGGCTCAACTGTCCATTATGGTATCTGGGCCCAGCTGGACTCAGGCCCAAATCCAAACAAAGAACAGAGTGACCGAGAACCTGTTCTGACCGAAAATATGATCTGACCGAGAACTATGGTTTGACCGAGATCTCGGGTTGACCGAAATCTCATACTTGGCCGAGAACCCGTGTTTTCGGCCGAGAACTCTGACCGAGAACATAAGATTGCCGAGAACTACCGAGAACATGTGGTTTGACCAAGGATTCTCAAACTTGGCCGAGAACCCCCAGCTCAACTCATTTTCAGCTCAACTTTCTACCTTCTATCCCATTTTAGGCTTAATAACGGTTAATCGGTCCAAGATTGCTCCTTTAGCTACATTACACCCACCATTTCTAACTGTTTTAACACCTCCTAACCCCCACGACTCAAAGTCTAGCTCGTTATTGCCATAACGCTTGAGCCTTTAAGCCTAAAACGTTTTTTAAGCTAGTTCTAGGGTTTTATTCATGAACCGTATCTAACTATGAGCCTTTTCGTCCATATTAATCATCAAGTTTTTACTTTATGAACTAACTAGACCCGATCTACTATAGGTTTGGATTTCATGATTATTCGTTCATAAAAAAGTAACCTTTAAGATCAAGAACATACCTTTATGATGTTTCTAGGTCACAGCTAGTTTTGATTATGAGCTTGGATCATTTATCTAGCTTGAATAAGGATGATAAACCAAAGACCGATGCTCGTTTGATCTTGGATCTCGTTTCCTTCTCTTGCGGCTGAAATTAGGGAGGTTGTGTGTGTGTGTTATGGAGGTGTAGGGAGAATAAGATGGATATTATGGATGGAAATTGAAAGGATTATGGTTTAAGGGGTATTTATACTCCCTTAAGCCCATGGACCTAAGGCCTATTTTTCCATTTTGGTCCATAATTACCTCCATCTAATTTATCTACTTATCTTACCATCTTTACTATTCCACCATTTATTTATTAACTCAAGTAAACTTTCCGTCACAAAAATAAATATAAAATATTATTATTCGAATTTTAGGATGTTACATTATCCAAGTTATTGTTTTTATTTATTGTTTCGTATACAAGATTGTGGCTTTTTCGTACTATATACTATTATGCTCAAACTTATGAATTACTCACCAACCTTTGTGTTGATAAACTATATTTTATGAAATGTTACAGGTTTTCATGTAGGTTGATTGTGGAGTTGAAGAAAACAACATCGAGACCTTAGGATATTAGCAAAAATGAACAATATTTGATTTGCTATATTTTGTTGTGACTATCTTATTAATATTTTTATGTGACATATTTGATGTTGTGAAATGAAATGAGTTTGTTAAATATCGTCGTTTTAATTTGTGTCATGCGCTTATAAGCAATCTTTACACCTTGTCATGTTCCGCCGTCTTTGGTCGGAGTGTGACACCAGAGAATAGTCTTGGTGGACCATTTGCTTTTTGCATCTCGCAAGATTATAATTGAGGATATAAACCAACTTTAGTGATAGTTTTTATTATATAAATGAATTTTATCTTCGATGAAGAGCCATAAAATAAAAAATAAATAAGTGATCTACTTTGTAAACAAAGGTATCCATAGACGCTCTAATTCACACTCTCTAAACCTACATATTAGTCTATAATAAGATTAGAATCTTTAACCAATTATACAATTATACAAGAACACTTTTTCCTTACACCGACACTGATAAGCTAGATTATACAAGTAATTATTTGATACATTGTTAATGTATGAGTAATTTGCTATGCTAACTTTGTTGTCGTTTCTTTTGTAATTTGTACCGTAGGTAATGAAGAAAATAATGTTTTAAGACAGGTGTTCCTATCACTAAACTTATAGTCTTGTGCGTATTTCATCGATTACTTATAGAACTTGTTTTATGTTTACATAGTAATGTTTGAACTTACTTATGCTTGTTACATTAATGTTATAAACATTTTTTATTTTTGTAATTCACTACTTTTAAAATGATCATGATGCTATCATTTTATAAAGGGTTGTACTAGGCACACCCCATACACCCCTTAATACGGGGCGCATAGTGTAATACGCCCCATATTAAAGGGTGTTTGTTTTTTATGTTGATATGGGGCGTATAGTGCAATACGGGTCATATAGGGTACGATATGACAACCTAGGCATGCTTCACAGTCCTAGGTTGTCATATCGTACCCTATATGGCCCGTATTGTATAATACGGGGCATATTGGTTCAGTAACAATATGCCACATATTAGACAATACGGGCCATATATGTTCAGTTTGAATAATTGAGCCATATGGCTCCCCCTTTCTTCTCTTTATTATATATATATATGGTGTGTGTGTGTGTGTTACCATACACAAATACATGCACACACAATTCACTATCCCTTTTCGAGAATCAAAACCAAAAAAATAAAATGTGGTGGTTCGACAATCTGTTTCCTGATGAGGAGGAGCCGGGATACGCGCCTAACGATCAGCCTAGCGCGTCGGGATTTATTATTATTATTATTATTATTATTATTATTGTTAGGATTATTAATTTAATTTTATTATAGTCATTATTTAATAATAATTATAATATATAATAATAATAAAGAATTACAATAATAATATATAATACTAATAATATTTAGTATTATTAAATAATTACAATAACAATAATAATATAAAATAATAATAATAATAAGCAAAAGGGGATCTAGATGAGGGTTAAAAAGTGGATATATATGCCCCATATTGTATTATATGGGCCATATATTGACCCATTTAACCATGCGTATACTCATGTGTATGACCCTCATTTAAATCACAATCACAAACCCTACCACCAGCCGTCGCTGCCATAATCGCCGGCGTTCATCACCACCACCATCATCCCATCATCGCCGGCGTTCATCACCACCGCCAACCCCGTAGCCCACCACCACCATCCCGTCATCCCCGTCGCCCACCACTGTCACCACTACTAGGCCAGTCGCCGGCGTTCGTCCTCACCACCATCCCCTTCGTTCATCATCACCCGTTCAATTCCTCTGTTTTGGTTTGGTAAGTCGTTATTACTTTAACGTATTCGGAATTGTTTGATTGAATTAGATAGTTATAGGCTTATAGTTTGTTATTCGAGTCCCGCCTTAAGATAGTTGATAGTTTGTTGATTGTCGGTTGTAACGTATTTGTTTCTAAATAGATAGCCGTTAATAGCTAGTTGATAGTTTTAGTTTGTTAGTTGAGTTTAGTTTGTTGATGGTCGGGTTGTTGTAACGTCTTTGTTTCTAAATGGTTAGATTGAGTTAGATTGAGTTATATCATTTTAATTTGTTATTCGAGTTTAGCTTGTTGTTTGTCGGTTTTTATTATTATTATTATTATTTGTACTGTTATATCTTATTATTATTATTATTATTATTTTTATTATTAGTACTGTAATATTATTATTATTATAATTATTATTACTACTACTGTGATATCTTATTATTATTAGTAGTATTATTTAATTATTATAAATATTATAATTTAATTTAATTTATTATTATTTAATTGTTAAAGATGGAGGACGAGGTGGAGATTAAGGTTGAGCATGAGCAGGCGCCGTTTTTATAGTTTGTATAAATTTTATACAAACTCGATGTTTTGTATATGATAATGTTTTGGTTTGGTGTATATACGTTTTTATTGTTTGTTAAAAAAAATTTGTTATAAAAACACATCTTTTTAAACAAAATTATTATATAAAAAAAAAAGAAAACAAAAAAACAAAATTAAAACATAAAAAGAAAAATGAAAAAACATAAAAAAATAAAAAAAACACATTAAGACAAAAGTTGATGGGGTTTTCTAAAAAACCCTTCAATATGCCCAGTATTAAACTATACGGGGGCATATTGAGGGGTCATATAGAACCATCCGACATATGATTCAAGGCTAGACCCTACCAAATATGTTACTTTTTTTTTTATCTAGACAAGTGTAAAATTTCTGATACATGTTATCAAAGAGGAAGATTACGTACTTTTTGTGAGATTTGGTTTTTAAAGTTTATCCATGTGGAAATTTACTTCAGATGTTGGTAACTTATTTTTCTACAAACTCTTAAATATTGTGTACTATTTGGAGAAATACTAAGTGATATTTTGTCACATTATCATTTTTTAAAAATTTTTAGTAATGAATCATAAATGGATCATAAATATATAAGTTAACACTCACCATCTATCAAACATGAAGTACCTTAAACTTAATATATATATGAAAACCCGCTCAAACAGAGTTTTGTTTGATATGTTTGATATTGGTGTTGTTTGTCACTAGATACATTTTTTATTTTTATTGTTTAGATCTAAAGGGTAAAGGAGTAAATTCGTAAATTTTTTTTAATGTTTAGACAATTAGACTCAATGGGTTAACCTTACCTTGACGCGGTTCAAATGTTTAGAGCATTCACAATGTCAAATCTATGCAAACCGACATATTATATTCCAACTTTTTCCTCAAAGTCCATCACTTTCTTTCACATCAAACTTTCACAAACCCTATTAAAAATTATTAATTGTGATATATATATATATATGTATGAGAGAGAGAGAGAGAGGGTGGGCCCAACTTCCCTGTTTGTCTTCTCATTTGCAGGCACAAACCCCCACCAGTCGAACTTCCTCCACAAGGCACAAACCCCCATCGGTCGAACTTCCTCCACAATGCATCTGTCCTCCCCTTGGCCACCTTCGACAGACGCACCCACAAATCTCAACGTTGTCTGGTCTAAAAGATACATTTACTGATTTACAGCAATAAACATTAAATAATTTTAAATTATCAAAGGTTTTTTTAGAGGAAAACCTTTCAATCAATCATTGGCGGATCCAGCATACAAACGGGTGGTTCCCCGGAACCACCCGAGTTTCGAAATAATAGTGTACGGATATATAGAAGACGCGTAGGAACCACCTTATAAATTAAGAGGGAACCACCTAAAAAAAATTCCTAGATCCGCCACTGCAATCAATATCAACATAATAATTCTAATTAAACCTTAAACCCACAAACCTGTTATAAACAATGATTTCATCCACGCATTTCATCAAAAACATTTACACACTCAGACTTACATAAATCTTGTTTCGTTTGTTGTTTATAATAGAGGTATGTGTTTTGAGTGTGTATATTACGGATAAAAGAAAATTTATGTAATTAAATACCCTTAGTGTTGAAAATTTCTGGATAGATGAGGAAGTCTACCCCGAATTGAAAAAGCATAGTTGTATGTTTTTGATGGACATATCCGAATATTTTTGGTTCATACAAGTGTTAAATGTTAGTTACATGCTATGATATGACTTTCTAACTAATGTTGATACATGAATGGTTTTTTTATTGCATCAATCATCCTCATTTAGATATTCATAAATATAAAAGCAGGAATGATAGTTTTAAACGGGTTGCAAATATTAATATCATCCAAAACACGATACAAAATAATCAAATTCAAAAAAGTCACATATATTTAATAAACATGTGGCATGTTAATCTGTCAAAATGTTCAACTAGATAAGTCAATACATCAACCCAATTAACATATGCATTACAACTTGCCAAACTTGTTTGGTGACTCGTCATATTTGGTTAAACAGTTGAACTCATCAACTCGTTCAATCCATTTATTACAACCTGCCATATCCCATTTATGAAAATCAAACAAATTGATTTGTCATTTTCTTATTAAACGATGTTTACATTTTACAACACGTTTGACTCATGTAGATAAATATGTTAAACAAGTCATGTTCGTGCTACACGCTTTAAGTATGTTCAGACTAAGGTTAATATTATTAACACAGATAAATATAAGATTTGTGTTCTTGTTCAACGATTAAACCCACTATCCCCAAACCAAGCAACACATTAACTCGATACTTTAAACCCCTATTTAGTACCTGAAGAAACACCAGTCGAACCCCGACAGATTACTGGTAACCTGGGGGTTGGAGAGCTGTTTCCCACGAGGGGTTAGACCCTTGGAAGATGGTTCTTCTGATAACCTGCAAAACAGACACCGTGAGCTCGTCACTGAGAATGGGGGGTTCCTCCTTGTGACCACCCTCCGGCGTGAGAATCAGACTAGATTGCTCTTTAAATATAAAAGTATATTAAGAGATTGCTAGAGCAGATATCAGGTATATATGATGATAATATGATAAGATGAGATGGTCATACCATTTGGGGTATTTATAGCCGAAGGTAGGTTTCCAAGGGGTTTAGCCGGCCCAACACGCTACCAACTGTAACCTATGCACGTGCCCTGCCTGTGAGTGGTGGATAGGTAGCGGCTGACACAGAGCAGGCGTGTCGTGCACTCTTCCTCTTCTGCCAACAACAGGCTAGGCACGTGGTATGGCAGGAGTTGGTGGGTAGGCGGCGGCTATTGGTCACAGTGCTGTGGCGTGCTGTCTGCCATGCTGCTGTCAGCGAGCTGTCACATTCTTGGTCAGATCTTTTGTCTGTACCTCGTCAGGTATCACACAAAAGATCCTCCATCATACGGACTGGCTCATTTAGGCGGGAGTTTTCCCCCTCCCGCCTTTGCTCATTCCTTCAGGTGACACTGGGGAGAGTTAAGTGCCTAGTGCGTGTAGCCATGCTGCGCGGGTGGCCTTCCCTCATGGCTTGTATCCGAGGCTGCGGGAACAGGCGGAGTCCTTCACCATGGGAGGCATTTCCTGCGGGACCAGCTTGCATACTGCGCGTAAGGACGTCACTTCTCTGAGCATGGTTGGTCCTGCGGATCCAGTTGGTCTCTGCGCAGACGTCCCTGTTTAAGGTGAGTCTTGCGGGTCCAACTGGGCTCTGCTGGGACCTACCTCTTCAAGTCCCCCCAGTCCAATGTTCTTCTCATGCGTGTTTAATAAAGTGAGGTGAACTTTTGGACTTAAAAGGGTTTTGAAAAGGGTTTTGTAAGGTTTTCCATGGGAAGTCCTTGTCACTTGCAGAAATGCCCGAGTTTCCTGCTTGGTCTTTGGGTATGATGCGGGTAGGTCTGTAACCTCCTCGCAAGTCAGGAGCATTGAGTCCCAGTTGTGTGGATTCTCCATGAGGTTTTGGTAGTTTTGAACATAGTGATCAATTATGTTAAAACCACCAATTCCATCCTGGAGCTTCAAACAACGTAGTTCTCAACGTTTCCGCTATGCGGGGATGTTATTTCCTTTTCCGCAAGCATTGCCCAGAAGATCCTTCTTGGTTTCAATTCCCAGCGGAGCGCTAGGTATGTGAAGGGTTTTGCCTTAACACTGTACCTGCGCTCGTCTTACGGTTACTTTACTTCCAAGGTATTCCTGGCGTCAATTCCCTGCGGGTGCTAGGTATGTGAAGGGTTTTGCCTTTACACTGTACCCGCACCTGTCTTATAGTTACTTGGTTGCCGAGGTACTTGGCTTCAATTCCCTGCGGGTGTTAGGTATGTGAAGGGTTTTGCCTTAACACTGTACCCGCATCCGTCTTATGGTTACTTGTTCGCCAAGGTTTTCTTGGCTTCAATTCCCTGCGGGTGCTAGGTATGTGAAGGGTTTTGCCTTAACACTGTACCCGCATCCGTCTTATGGTTACTTGTTCGCCAAGGTTTGGGGGTATTTTCCCGCTTCTTTTTAAATTTTGAATTTTGAAATTCGAAAGGTTGGTGGAAAGATAGGAACAGTCCAAACCTCTGAAACGTCGTGCGACGGTTTCTTCTGACTGTGTCAGGACGTGCAGGAAGTTATGGTGACGTGACATTATATGGTCATTCCAGACGCTTTTTCAAGCGCGTGGGCGCGATTTTTCGGGCGCGTGGCCGCGAAATTACTGGCACACGTTCTGTCAACAGCTGTTGCCATGGCTAGCTACCAAGAGGGTAGGCTAACCAATGAGCTTCGGGTTCTCCAGGCCCGGACGCAGCCCCGCGTCGAGCTGCTTTGTCGTGAAAACGACAAGTTAAAAGCAGCTCGCGCCAAAGATGTATCTGAAGCGCGGGCTCTTCGGGAGGAGAACCGGCAGTTGGCCGCTGCCGCAGCCGAGAAGGAGAAGGCATTCAAGGCCCTCGAGGTTGAAGTCCAGGCGCGACTCGAGGCCCGCTCCAAGGCTGCCCAAGCTGTGAATGAACAGCTTCGGCTGGCCAAGGAGACTGCGCGAAACTCAACTGAGAGGGCTGCCAAGGCTGAAGCTGTTGCTGAGCCGCTTCGCGAAGAGAATGAGCAGCTTAAATGCAAATTAAAGGCTCTTCAGCATGCTCATGACGCCTTGGCAATGGAAGATGCCAAGAAGCTGCAGGAGATCCTTGACCAGAGGGGGGTGCTTGACCGCACTGAAAGGAAACTCAAAAGCGTCGAAGAGGCTGCCGCCAAGGAAGTTCAACTTGCCAACCTTGATAAGAGCGGAGCCGAACGTGCTTACAAAGAAAGTCAAGCTACCCTCCAATGGCTGCTTCGAGAAGCGTTGCCTCAGGTATCTTTAACTTTTTCTTTACGCTTTCCGCTCGTAATTAGAAAATGTTCTAACTTGTATTCTCTTGTAGGTTGTGCGTCGGGTCCTTTCAGAGACCTCTTATGACGATGCGATGAGCACAGCCCTCAACGCTTCTCATGAGGATGGGGAGAAGACTGGCTTCCTGCTTGGTCTAGGGTTTGCTGAGAGAGGCTTTCCGCCCTCCAACTTCCCTTTATTCAATGTTAATACTGAAGCTGCTTATGACCAAGCTGTGAACCAGTACGCTGCCTTCCCGCATCCAGTGGTGGAGAAGGTGAACGAAGCTGCTGCTGCTGATGATGGGCTAAACATCCTTAAGGCTTTCCTTGGGCAGCCGCGCTCTGACGGTGCTGGTCCAAGCGGAGGTGGCCCTGAAGCCTGATCCTGAAGATCCCTTCCCACTGCTAGGATAGACTTAGCTTTGTATAGATTTCTTTTAGGCGGGTAGTTACCCGGCCACTGTTGTAATATATCATTGAAATATACGATTGTTATTCCTTTCATTGGATTCTTTGCTTTATAAACTTATGACTTGCATACTTAGTTTAAAATAGCAATTTTCCAAGTGTTTAGAATAAGAACCTTTGAACGTGGTTGATAGTGGGTTAAAGTTTCGCTTCCTCCTTCGTGATTGTGCGGGTAGAACCGTCACTTGCACTTGGTAGGATGGCTAAACTTTAACTTTTATCTAACCTGCGTGTAGGTTTTTCTTACTTTTTGAGGATAAGTTAACCTTTGAACGTGGTTGATAATAGGTGTGAAGTTTTGCTTCCTCTTTCGTGATAGCGCGGGTAGAACCGTCACTTGCACTTGGTAGGATGGCAAAACTTTTACCCATACCTGACCTGCGTGTAGGTTTTTCTTACCTTTTTAAGAATTTTGTTTTGAACCGTTCGACGCGCGGCTGTCGATAGGTTAGTGTTCATCTTCCTTTCATGATTCGTGCGGATAGACCGGCACTTTCATTTAATGGAATAATCGAACTCTTCTCCTTCAACTGACCTGCGTGAAGGTTTGCCACGTTATTGGGTTCGTGCGGGTAAGACCGCCTTCCCATGCAACGACTTCACGTAATGTGAATGCCGTCACCAGTGTTGGATAGTTTTAACCGTTCGACGCGCGGTTGTTGATAGGTTAGTGTTCATCTTCCTTTCATGATTCGTGCGGATAGATCGGCACTTTCATTTAATGGAATAATTGAACTCCTTCAACTGACCTGCGTGAAGGTTTGCCTGTTGAGGATAAGTTAACCTTTGAACGTGGCTGATAATAGGTGTGAAGTTTTGCTTCCTCTTTCGTGATTGTGCGGGTAGACCCGTCACTTGCACTTAGTAGGATGGCATAACTTTACCCATATCTGACCTGCGTATAGGTTTACCTTTTCCTCTTAAGAATTTTGAACTGTCCCACGCGCGGTTGTTGATAGGTTGGTGCAGTTCCCTCGAATGATTCATGCGGATAGACCAGCACTTTCATATGGTAACTTTTTTCCCCTTCAACTGACCTGCGTGAAGGTTTATCATGCTTTTTGGGTTCGTGCGGGTAGGACCGCCTTCCCATGCAATGACGTTTTTTGTAATTATGCGGTGAAAACCGGCATATTAGAGTGTACAAAAGTATAAATGTAAATCATCAGCTTCGACGTTTGAAAGAGAATCATTTCCATTAGAAGTGGCTCTTGGCCTTTTCTGTACAAATTGGAATTGATTACATGCAAACTGTGTAATTGAACTCCCTTCCATGTTGGGACAGGAGTGCCATCGAGCCGACACGCACCTGTTTCGGGGTCTCGTTCTTTACGCAGCATGTAGTCTCCATATTGAAGCTGATTTTTTATTCATGTTTACCCCAGCCATGGTTCCACACGCACCTGCCTGCCTGCTTAGCTTTTATTTCGCCACGAGGTGTGCGAGCGTCCCATCTCTGACGAATGTTTCGACCATGTCTTTTACGTCTATGCATTCTTCAGTGTTGTGGCCTTTTGTTCTGTGATAGTCACAGTACTTGCTCCGATCAGCATCGTGACGATGTCGGATTACTGGAGGCTTTGGCCATGGGAGCTCTTCAGTAGCAAATATGTCAGTGACGCTTTTGGTAAGTGGCGTCCATCTGGAGTTCCGGTGCAGCTTTACATTATCCCTTTCACCCAATCGGTGCTGTAAGCCGGATGAGGTGTCAAAGTTTACCCTTGACTGCCAAATGCCTTGCTTCCGTTTTTTGTTCAATCGGGCGGTGAGGACGTTGTCCTCTCTCGTCCTCTGGGTGTAAAGGTTTGTGCTCTGCGGAAGGTCTCTACCCAGTTGCTTCTCCGTTTCCGCATAGCGTTTAGCTGCTGTCATGATGCCATCCCATGTGGATGGCATTCCATCTTTACCCGTTAGGGTGCGGATAAGCTCTGGGTCCTGCGCGCCCTGGATGAAGGCTGCGCGAACAAGATCCTCGCTGATATTGCCCAAACTTAACTTCTTTGAGTTGAAGCGAGTGATGAAGTTTGGGAGAGATTCATCTTCTTCCCGTATGCATTTGAGGATTGTCCATTGCTCCTCGGTATACTTTCGCTGCTGGCTGAAGTGTTGGCTAAACTTCTGCTGGAAGTCTGCCCAGTCGTAAATGTGGTTAACCGGTAAACGATCAAACCAAACCCTAGCAGCCCCCACCAGTGTCATTTGAAACATGTAACACCACGTGGGTTCCGTCCAGTTGCTGACGGTTGCCCCTGCTATGAACCTGTTCAAATGGTCGTCTGGGTCGGACATACCATCATAAGTGCCTATGTTGGGCATTTGTTTGGCACTTTTTGGGGCAATTGCTTCCGCAATGTCCCTTGCAAATTTGGACGTTCCCGCATTTGCAACGTTCGGTCTGTACGTTTTGGAGAAGTCTCGTGAACTTCCATCTGTGCTTTTTGGTTTGAAGGTTTGTCCAAAATGCCTTCTCGGTTGGGAGTCCGTTTCCTTACGCTTCCCTTTTGCCCTATGGCGAGGGTTCGCGTCGGAGTCGGATTCCTCCGAGTCATTGTCCAAGTATTCTTCGAATTCGTCGGCCTGTTGGACGGAACGCAAGCGTTCGTCCAACTCAGCTTGGAATTCCTTTTGTCGTGCCTCCGCCCATGCCTTAACTTCATCGAGAGTTTGGCGGGGGAGTCTTGTTCGTTTTTTAAACTGGGTATCGGTGAATCCCAGTGGGCGATTATTTACTGCACTTGCCCCAGCTTGGGTAACTGGGGTAGTGTTCGTAAAATTTACTTCACTTGCCCCGGCTTGGGTAACCGGGGTAGTGTTTGTAAAAACTGTGTTGCCGGTATTCCCTCCAGTAGCTGGGGTTGTGGTTACCGGAGTTTCTTTAACCATCTTTCTAGAAGTTTGAAAAAACTGGAGAAAAATGAAGTTCTAGCTTTATGCACGGATGGCGCCAATGAAGAAACACCAGTCGAACCCCGACAGATTACTGGTAACCTGGGGGTTGGAGAGCTGTTTCCCACGAGGGGTTAGACCCTTGGAAGATGGTTCTTCTGATAACCTGCAAAACAGACACCGTGAGCTCGTCACTGAGAAGGGGGGGTTCCTCCTTGTGACCACCCTCCGGCGTGAGAATCAGACTAGATTGCTCTTTAAATATAAAAGTATATTAAGAGATTGCTAGAGCAGATATCAGGTATATATGATGATAATATGATAAGATGAGATGGTCATACCATTTGGGGTATTTATAGCCGAAGGTAGGTTTCCAAGGGGTTTAGCCGGCCCAACACGCTACCAACTGTAACCTATGCACGTGCCCTGCCTGTGAGTGGTGGATAGGTAGCGGCTGACACAGAGCAGGCGTGTCGTGCACTCTTCCTCTTCTGCCAACAACAGGCTAGGCACGTGGTATGGCAGGAGTTGGTGGGTAGGCGGCGGCTATTGGTCACAGTGCTGTGGCGTGCTGTCTGCCATGCTGCTGTCAGCGAGCTGTCACATTCTTGGTCAGATCTTTTGTCTGTACCTCGTCAGGTATCACACAAAAGATCCTCCATCATACGGACTGGCTCATTTAGGCGGGAGTTTTCCCCCTCCCGCCTTTGCTCATTCCTTCAGGTGACACTGGGGAGAGTTAAGTGCCTAGTGCGTGTAGCCATGCTGCGCGGGTGGCCTTCCCTCATGGCTTGTATCCGAGGCTGCGGGAACAGGCGGAGTCCTTCACCATGGGAGGCATTTCCTGCGGGACCAGCTTGCATACTGCGCGTAAGGACGTCACTTCTCTGAGCATGGTTGGTCCTGCGGATCCAGTTGGTCTCTGCGCAGACGTCCCTGTTTAAGGTGAGTCTTGCGGGTCCAACTGGGCTCTGCTGGGACCTACCTCTTCAGTACCGTAATAAAGAACGTAAATTCATAAATAGATATAAATCCAAGTTTCAGTGAAAATGAGTATCATAATAAGAGAGATAAATCCAAGTTTATGTAAAAAAGAGTATCATTATTTAATTTTTAAATTAACAATAATTCTTTTTATACCAATGCGTATATTTGCAACAAGCTAAAAAGAAAAAAAAAGGAATTTATTTTTCAACAAGCACATTCAAGTGAAATAGTTTTGATTTAATGTATGTTATATTATTTGTTAAATCACTCTGTTTAAATCAAATTTATTTAAAATTAAGTGATTTGTTAAATTATTATTTTTGTTCCACCAACCCAACATCTCTTAAATGGTTATAAGTGAAATTAAAAGTTCAGCATGACCTACTTACTTTTAATTCCAATCAATATCTTATAGCCTCATTAGGTGTCGTACCAAAATGAATCAAAGCGTTTGTTTCGAAATAAGTGTAAGTATATAGTTCTGTATGAAACAGATAATTTGTCAAAATAAGTAAACGTTTAAAATAAAAACAACATAGTGGCAGATATATATGGTGTTTTTACGACTTATAAATCGGTAGTGCTCGCAAATGAAATAGTCAAACCTAACAAGAGTCTATGTGAAAATCATAACATATAGACCCAAACAAGACATATAAATGACATTTAACTAACCCAAAACTTTATTCTAGAGAAAATTGCAATTTTTGTCCTTCTGAATTAGCTAAATTATGGAATAAGTTATTTTCGAAAATGAGTTTTATTCTTTTATCTTTTATTTGCATATTTGGCTCGGTTTTACTCATTTACACTAACGAATGTTAAGTTTTTCCGTTATGTCACTCATTCCATATTTAGTGTTCTGGATTAACATATTAAAGAAAAAAAAATTATAAAATTAGTTAACATTTTAAGCTATAAAATTTGATGTTTGTTTCTCTTTTATATTTTTAATCTTTGGTTTAAAATATTTGATTATTGTTATAACTAGAAACACATTTGAGAAAATACGTATAAAATTAAAACGATTTAAACCGATCAAAGAAGGAACTTGTATGGTTAACCTAACCTAAACACAACCCGATTTAAACCGATCAAAGAAGGAACTTGTATGGTTAACCTAACCTAAACACAACCCGTTTAGCTAAACATAGTTGCACATTTTATCCGAACTAACTCAAATCCCTTTAGAATGAAACAAAACTGTTTCCCTTTAAGAGTCTTGATGAACCCCATGTGGACATTTGATTCACTTCTGTAAGTTCAGGTGGTTGGGTATTTACAATTTAACAGTGAATGGTGGTTGGCAAAGAAGGTGGTGGTAGTGACTTGTGGGTGAGAATGTTGGGTTGTGAGATGGTACTTGAAGATGATGGTGTCGGTGGTAAGGTAAATCACACTTGGCAATCAATACAAATTAATTTAATAAAATCACACCAATAACCAATAATTCAAATAATAAATAAAGTTATAAACTAATTATTTTATAAAAAAAAATACCAAAGTTAAACATATAAAAACTAAAAAATTAAAAAGTAAGAGACTATATAAAATGACGAATAAAATTAAAAGGCAGCCTTCTTTAAATTCATTTTTTTTATAATTTAGGTCTTTTTAGAGTTTGTCACATAATTTTAAACATTTATCTTTTACCTATCCAACTTTAATTACAAACTTTGTTTCAACATTAATACACGGTAGCTTTCGAACATATAATAAATTAAAGGTATGTTTGATAAGAAGCTTTAGATGCTTTTAGAAGCATATGCATTCAATCTTTTAAAAAAAACTCATACTCAATAAAAAAAATCTTGTTTGGTTGAAAGAATTTGAAATTTTTAAGTTAAAAGAAAATGTTTAAAGCTAGAAAGTCATGCTAGTAGCGTTTAAAAAAAACACAAACTTTTAATATTTAAAATTTCTTAAATAATCTTCCAAGATATATATATTTAGTGTTATGTATTTTTAATTGTGTCCATTTTGACGATTTTATACATTTTATTAAAAACTCCAGTCATTCTGTGAAACACCTAAATATATCTAAAAAATTACAGCTACTAGCTTCCAGCCACAAGCTAGTTTTGTCAAACATACCTTTAACCTGTTCCTACACGATGAGACGCATTTTCACGTACAATAGTAGTAGCTATGTAGTTAATGTGGTAAAAAATTGATAGCGGCCATGGACGCTATTTGAGATATAGGTTATTCATGTGGGATGGTGGTGAGAATGTGGCAATTTTAATATCAAGCAATAGATATATTAACAGTAATATCAAAAGAAAAAAATCACAAAAGTATCAATAACTAAAACATGACTCAATCATAAGCTATGAAATCTTCCTTCGAGTCCACATAGACCAAGGAATCGTTGGTAGACGAAAAGGTGAGAACATGATTTTTCTAGGGTTTGGATAAAAGAATCGATTATAAACAAACAATAGTTCAAATTTGAAGTTTGAACGATTATGGCCTTTTTTTAATTTAGTCCAAATATACCAACCTTGAAAATCAATGCTATAACCGCTATCTAGGAATAAAAATCGGTCAGATAGCAGCTAATAGCACCGTTAATAACAGCCCGCTATCCCGTATCGCTATTTTGCAAAGGTCCGCTAACAGCTATCTCACTGCTATCGAGTACATAGAGTAGTAGAGTATAGTAGCTCTAATAATCTCAACTGTACACATTTTTAGAAATAAATACAAACACGGTCTGATTTAAGGAACAAAAACAGAACATGTGAAACTGATTATGACTAATATTCCGTTCCTAAACATAAACTCAAACAAGTACATTGTCCCACTTCCACCGTCACCATTGAAGAAAGAATAAAACAAAACCAAAAGCAAATAATAATAATAATAATAATAATAATAATAATAATAAATCTCCAGCATGATGGGCCACCCGTCCAACACCATGTTGACACACATAACTGTAAAGAACAAAACACCTTTAACACTTATAACTTTTTTCACACTCCGATCACATTCACCATCACCACCAATTCATTCTTTTTTATCACCAAATCATTGTCGCAATTCGAATAATGGAGACTTACTCATCATCAGGGGACGAATCTGATCACAACCGGTTTGAGGATTACAGTGTCAGTGCTGACGTCAGTGAATCCGAGAGTTGTGGGGCTTCTTCTTTTGATTCGCCCGTCGCGTCCACTTCTCACGTTGATCGGGCAGAGGTTTACGTCGTTTGGGCACGGGGTTAAACCCGGGGTTGGAGGGAAGTGTAATGGGAAAGCTGAGAGTGAAAATGTGACTGGTAATTTGGAATTTGGAGTTGGAGATTGAATATTGCTCTGTTTTTGTTAATAATCGCTCTGTTTTTTTTTTTTTTTACATTTTGGTTCAAATTGAGTTTAATTGAAAGTTTATGGTCATGTATTTGACTTAAAATAAATGATAATTGGGCAAATTATTTGAAATTTTTGATGATTTTGAGATGGGAAAGTTGAATTTGGCTCAATTGTTAATAATTGCTCTGTTTTGTTAATAATTGTTCTGTTTTTTTGTCATTTTGATTCAAGTTGAGTGAAATTGGAAGTTGATGGTCATATAGATTTGACCTAAAAAGAATGAAAAGTGGTCTAATTATTTGGATTTTTTTATGATTTAAACAGAGAAATTGAGCAATTTGTTAATAACTGCTCTGTTTTTTTTTTTGTTTTGTTATTCAATTAAGTCAAATTGGAAGTTTATGGTCATAGATTTGACCTAGAAAGAAGAGAATTTTGGCTAATTTCATAGAGTTTTTATTGATTTCAAGATGCTAAAGTTGAATTTTGACCTAAAAAGAAAGAAAATTGAGCTAATTGTTTATAATTGCTCTTTTTTTTATTCGAATTTAGCAAAACTAGAAGTTGATGGTCATAGATTTGACCTTAAAAGAAGGGAAATTGGGCTAATTGTTTTGTATACTTTTGATTATTTTCAGAGGGGAAAGTTTAATTTGTAATTGTGAAGATTTTGTGGTTTTTTTTGTTGTAATTTTTGGATTATTATGTAATATGCAGAGATTCAGTTGATGAAAGATCGGTTTTCAAAGCTATTGCTCGGAGAAGATATGACTGGAAGAGGAAATGGAGTTTGTACTGCTCTTGCTATCTCCAATGCAATTACACATCTTTCTGGTTTGTTTCCTTTTCACTTGCTCATAACGGTCAAAGATCTTGTTAGCTGTTGTAAACTAGTTAATAACAAGAATGAAATATGGTAGTATGTCCTAAAGTTAGAGCAAATTTGGTTCTTATTACAATGTAGTTTAATATATACAGTAGTTGACTTGAAAAGGTCAAAGAAGTTGTTTTCCAGTCTGATAATTGTCACTACATGTGTTAGTTCTTGGTAAAATAATTGATACCAAGAAGAACTATGCTAGTATGTGTAAAAATAGTTGGGTGAATGAGTGAAGAAATTTATATCAAAATTTAGTTTTATAAAAAAATAGTTGACACACAAAATTCAACGTCAAACAACTAGGTTTTCAAATTTAAATGAGTCAATCGTGCGAGCCACAAGCCGAGCCAACTCTAGCTCAGGCTCGGCTCATCTCATTTACAAACAAGTTTTTTTCATGCAAGCTGCGAGCATTTTGAACAACCTTAATGATGAAACTGTTCTTTATTTACAGCTACTGTATTTGGTGACCTATGGAAGCTAGAACCATTAAGTCAACAAAGCAAGTCAATCTGGAGAAAAGAAATGGAATGGCTTCTATCAGTAAGCGACTCCATAGTCGAACTCACACCATCATTTCAAGAATTCCCGGATGGTGGGACCTTTGAGGTCATGGTGACTAGACCGCGGTCTGACTTATATGTAAACCTCCCGTCTCTCAAAAAGCTAGACATGATGCTAGTAACCATGCTTGACGGGTTCCATGACTCAGAGTTCTGTTACGTTGACCGGTCAACGGCTGAAGGACATTCCAACGGGTCACAATCGGATAGCCCGTTAGTTCAGTATGAAGAGAAGTGGTGGTTGCCTTTTCCAAAGGTTCCAACTAACGGGTTGTCGGATAATACAGTTAGGAGGTTGAAACAATGCAGGGCGTGTAGTAATCAGATATTTAAAGCGGCTGCTTCGATTAATAGCAATGTGTTGTCACAAATGGAAGTTCCTGATATTTATTTAGAGACCTTGCCTAAGGTATGAATTGTGACCAACTCTAGAATGATTTTTTCCTTTTAGTAACCAACTAATTTATGGTTGGTAAAATTCACCAGAGTTCCAAAAGTTAAAGTTAATGTAAAAGGTAAGTAACCAACTGAAATTGTGACATTTCATCATTTTGATCGGCTAGCCAGTCGGATTGCCTTAATGTTAAAAATTTTAAACGAGTTACTTTGTTAAATTTTCTAACTTCTCTAGTTATATTTTTATTTTTGGTTTGTTTCAGAACGCGAAAGTTTGTTTAGGCGAAACACTTCATCGTTATATAACTACCGCACAGTTTTCACCCGAGTCTCTTTTGGATTACTTGGAAATGTCATCAGAATGCACCACTCTTCAAATAGCCAACAGGATTGAAGCAGCCATGCATATTTGGTCAAGAAAATGCTCAAAGACTCATGCAACCGGAAAGCTTCCATGGAAGGGAAATGTTAAGGGGCTTGGTGGCGATAAACAAAAAAGTAAACTTCTTTCGGTTCGGGCAAGTACCCTTTTGAAGAACTTAAAACTCCAGTTCCCGGGCCTTCCAAGAACAAGACTGGATCTTGATAAGATTCAATCGAATAAGGTATGTTCTTTGTACCAAGTTGTTGATAAGGGTCTGGATAGACTAATCAATTAGTGTTTAAATTATGATAAGAAAAGTTAATTAAAGTTACAAAATAGGCTACTTTGTGAATAAAACGATTTAGGGTGTTTTATGCATTAGAAATCTACTTTGGCTGGATGTGGATTGGTTGAACGTATAATTTAAGGTTTGGAAAAACGTGTCGTGTTAAATAGAGCATTTCAAAACGGCACATTTAACATTAGTATTTAACTTGAATAGGACGCATTTAACTAAAATATGGCATGTACTCGAACGTTAACGTGGCGTGTTTAATAAGTAGATTACACAACATTACATGTTTAATATGATTAATTATAACCAGTTCCATAACATGGCACGGATCATTTGACACGACTCACTTAACACGATAAGTAAAAGTTACAACTCATAAAGTTCTTAACCAACTAGTTTAGCCGGTCAGGGGACGGAATTTAATTGTGATGTATTTAACAAATTTATAAAATTATTAATCTAAGCATGTTGTTTAACATAAATGGGTCTTAAGTGGGTCTTAAGTATGTCGTGTCGGCTAGTTAACCCATTTAGCATGATTAGTTAAATGTGTTCTTTGTGCCATAAACATATTAGGAGAATTAAACTCGCTCAGACATGTTTATACTCATGTTATAAACCTGTCAACCTGTTTATGACTATAACCCATTTAACTTTGTGTTGAGTTAATGATCTTGTCATAAATTTTCAGCTCTATTGTATATCCTGTGTTCTTTAAACTAATTCTATGTTTTGTTTTATCTAATTTTCTGTTGTTATATAAAACATAACATAAACCGAATCAAGCATATAAAAACGAGCTTCCTTTTGTTGCAGGATGTAGGACAAGCTATACTCGAGAGCTACTCAAGGGTGATAGAAAGTTTAGCTTTCAATTTAATGGCAAGGATTGATGATCTTCTTTATGTCGACAATGCCACCAAGAAACGAGCCATGGCGACAGCTGGTGTTTCCGCTAGTGCCCGGCTTCAAAGGCCAAAGGTCCGTGGAAGTTCATGATCTTCCATGGTGGCACCACCAGATTTGAGTCCTTCGCTTTTGACAATTAGAGAGCGCGGTAAGAGACGGCTTTCATATAGCGCAACAAGTAACAACGATACAATGGAAGAGGCTTTAGAAAGATTAACATTTAACTAGTTGTATAATATGTACTTGTAGAATTTTTCTTCTTTCTTTCAACTATGGTAAAAGTTGGTAATATCATGTAACATATTCATGGTAGGTAGATATGACTACATGAGTCATAGTTCATTAATGTTGCTAGGATTATGTCATATTTTTAATCAAGTCATGTGTAAGTGTAGATTATACTCATCAATTTATAACTCCAGCTTGATCCGGTAATAATATGAGTCGAGCTAGCTCAGTTTAATGTTTTATAGCTGAGTAGATAATGAGGTTGTATTCCACTCGCCTCTAACTAGAGACGGGTTTTGCTTGACTTGTTTTTTCTTAAAATTGGTGTTTTTATGTGTTTATTTTTAAAAACATGACGTGTTAGCAAGTAACAACAATCTCAAATTGCTTAAGTATCAAACAAAGCGATACTAACATACAAAGAAAAGAGCTAACTTACATGAGCCAGATAACGAGCTACCCTAGATTAAATTATTTAAGTATTAACAATCTCAAAAGGCTTTGTCAAATGTACTTGTGAAGTTGCGAGTTAGCTAACTTCAGCTCCGACATTGATATGAACCAACAAGCTTGGGCCAAATCAGCTTGGGTTATTAATGAGGTAATTTACACAAGCTGGTGAGTGATTTGCAAGCCGCACACAACTACGAGTCTCAAGCTTATTTAACATCCCTAAACACAAATAAACTCCTGTTTCACAAGGGGCGTGCGTCGGGAAAAAACTCGCTCCCACAACTTCGGTTGATAAATACTTTTCAATCACCTATATTCATTTTATTAACATTTAACCTATATTGGTAAATAATTTTTCCACCCATACCATTTCGGGAAAAAACTCAATTTTGAGCTTTTATAATTTATAGTACACATTATTAGAAATAAACACTTTAGTTTTAAATTTTGATGTATAAGCTTTTCTTTATTGAAATACCAAAAAAAATGTTCTTTTCTTTATTAATAACTATTTACATCCATATAATGTATATGGGCCTAATTGTATAAGTGACTCCTTAGAAATTTATCAATTAGTAGGGCTGTAGGGGTGTGCGTCGGGTTTAGACTGGACTGGACTGGACCGAACCGGACCGAACCGAACCCAAACCCAAATTTTCTGAGAATCAAACTGGACACATAATCGGACTAGTGTCGGTCTTTCTAGGTTAGGTAGATCACAAGTTGGGCCAAAATCGAATTTGAACCTATTGATGTTTATTTTGTAAAAGATGTTTCATTGATCTATTTCCTACATCGGACTTGACCCGGATTCACCCGATCTAAGACCGAACCCCTAACCAGATATCTATAATTGGTTTGGTCTCAGGTTGGATATTTGGGTCACTTGATCCAACTCAGACCCTGCTCAGTTTAATGATATATATAACGAAACCCAGGTGATACTGTATGTGTTTTTACATTGACACCATGAAACTTTCTGATGAGCCCTATATATATAATAAAAATTTGATTATAAAACATTTAACTTATTATAGAATTAATAAAGAACTCATTGAACTTATCTAAATGAATTGGCCTTAATAACTAAAATATGGCACATAAATACATCTATTATAAAATTATATAAAAACTCTAGATAATTGTCATTTCCGTATTATGGTTTGCATTTTTTTAATCATTTTCTTCTAAACAAATTTTCTAGTCATTTATGTCTTCGTGGTTTCATTTTCTTGTTATTTCAATCAAAATCACTAACTATGTTAGTTTTAGTATTTTAAGTTAGTATGAAATGACCAAAAAAAACCTTTTAATTAAATATAGTAAATTGTCATTTTTGTCCATGTGCATTACTCACTTTTGTTATATCCATCAAAAACAAACTTGTTTTTAGCCATTTTCGTCCTCATGCTTTCTAAAAGTTGTAATTAATTTTGATTCACTTTACTAACATCGTTAGCCCTTGTCAATTAGAATAATGTAAAATAATGTAATTTGACAAAAGTGCCCTTATTAATACCATTTACTTAACAGTTATTTAGATAACTAAAACCTATTTTATTATAAACGAAATAAATAACTGTTGTTTATAAAGGATTAAGTTTTGGGTTTTGTCATAAAAAGTCAGAGCAGTTGCAAATATTGTTAAACCTTGCATTCGAATCCTAACAAAGTTGCAGATTTAGGTCGGTTCTTATGTTTATTTATTTCTCGTTACATTAATTAGTTTTGTTAAAACATTCATACGAATCCTGACAATATTTATAATTTTATTAAAATGATGTCGGTAAGGACACTCTTGTCAAATTACTCTATCTTAATTGACAAGAGCTAACGATGTTATTAAAGTGGATGGAAATTACAAGTTTTAGAAACAACGAGGAAGGAAATGGCTAAAAACAAGCTTTTGTTGTATGGATATGACAAATAAAGCAAACCACATTGACGAAAATGATAATTTATTCTTTTTAATTAAAAGATATTTTTGTCATGTATACTAACTTAACATACTAAAATTTAAACTAACAGAGTTAGTGATTTGGACTTAAATGACAAGATAGTAAAACTAAAATGACATAAATAACTAAAAAATATTTTTTTTGAATGAAAATGACAAAAAAGGGCTAATCATATATTCAGTAATACAAAGATGACAGTTCTCTCAAAACTCAACTCGATCATACCAAGCCAATAGCTCAGCCCAAGCCCACATCTTATAAGCCTAAAACATATCCCAAAATCTAAGAATAGTTCTTTACGTCACCGGTCATCACTCACCACCACACACTAACCCATTATCCACCCACCTTGTTACGACTTACGACCTATATGGTTTTTTATAAAGCCACGTATCATCATCATCATCATCATCGTACTCAGTATATCCCACCAATAGCAAAGCTATGTTAGGGTCTGAGGAGGGTAAGATGTAGACAGCCTTACCTCTACCCAATAGGGATAGAGAGGCTGCTTCCGGTGAGACCCCCTGCTCGATAGTAGTTTTGCATCAAGCCTTGGACATAAAGCACATAGCACTCAATCATCGGGATACCGGCTGATTGGTGCATGTACCCTCGTCTTTCAGCTATCAACGCCACCACATGATGCCTGATTAACCTTCCGCCACTTTTAACGTTATTTTCACGAGATTAGTAAAATAACGTCAAAATTAGTGCAATTTCACTTTTGCTCACCCGAGGGTTTACACATATATACATAATATGCGCGCACCTCAAGCAGGGCGTATTATAAAGCCACATATAATGAGTAATATATAGGTTGATAAAAGAACCCTTACACCATTCCCAAGGCATTATTAGGTGTTATAATTTTATTTTTTTGAACAACACACTTTTATTAATATGTGGGATCTAAAAAGTAGCTGGGCCCAAGACTAAAACAAGCAAATCAGAAACAACCCACTAAAAATGCAACAGACAAGAACAACAAACAAAAACTCATACTAACAGTTGGACCAAAAGCAACCAAAGGCAATCAAAAGAGCACCAATTAGACCACTCTATAATACCCATCTTAGCTCGATGTTTGACCCACAAGAACGAGCTGACTTTAATGTTATCCAACAGCCTGCCTGGCCCAAACGTTTCGCTTCTAAATATCTTTGCATTTCTGGCCTTCCATATCCACCAACATGTAGAGAGAATGATTGCGTAAACCGTGTTTCTCCATTTTCCATCAGCTGCCTCTGCATATGATAAGTACATTATCTGATTTAGAGTTACAATCAGTCAACCTTAGCCCAATCCACTGTTGGATACCGAACCACACTCTTCTAGCAATTTCACAATCAATGATAAGGTGTTCTATGTCTTCGTTGGATCTTCCACACAACTTGCACAACGCATCCAGTAATTGTATACCCCTTCTAATTAGCGATAACATAGTCGGGATTTTATTTGTAACAACAAGCCAAACGAAAGCATTTACCTTTATTGGTACCCACTTCAACCAACGGTGCACATAATTTTCTTCTCCGACCATATTAACTTCTACATCCTTTCTAATTGCATTGATGTTTTTACAATAAAGCTCACATATGTCTTGAAGTAGTAATGATTGAAATACATCAAGGGGAATTACCTATTACACGTGTTTTCACGCGCCGGCTTAACGAATGTGAAGGCCTTAATCGAAATAAGATTTTGGGACATTTTTATGACAATTGTTGAGAAAAAATTTTGATTACTAGAAGTTTTGAACTCATGACCAATACTTTTATAATAACCAAGCCTACCATCACACCAATAAATTACTTTGACATTATAATATATTTATATTTAATGTTTTTCGGACTTGGTCTAAAGCTCTAACTAGATTTTGCTGGCCCACGGGCCAGCCCTGCATGTTTTATACTAAAAAAAGGTGATACTTATGTGACAAAAAATGTCTTGGGACCTTAATCATTACCCATAGCTTAAGCGGTTAGTGTTGAAGTCCTATCTACAACCAGTAGCTTGGTTTAGTTAAAAAGGTATACGACTTTCAACCAAATAATAATGAATTCTAATCTATTAGAGACATTAAGGTAAAAATTGGATGGACGAAAATTAGTTCAAAATAAAAATTTGTTGTAGTCCTACCGACAAAGTAAAATGAGGAGTCGAGGACGCTAGTCTTTTTATAAAAACCATCGAGCCCCACATTATATTTACACCATTAGACTGTCCGCTATGGTGAGGGGCTTCGAAGCCTTCCCCAGTGCCACGTTAGCGTCACGTGGGCACTAGGGGCTTCGAAACCCCACCCGAAAGACGCCCCACTATGGTGCGGGGGGCTTCAAAGCCCCTTTAATACATATATACATATGTATGTACGTGTGTTTGAGAGATATAGAGATAGAGAGGGCCCCATCATCCAATCTCATCCGCGCCCAGCGTCACAACCACCTTTCCCTCGGCGCCCTTGGTTGGACCGCGCCCCACAGCGGTGTTCCGCACCCAACGGCGCCCGCCACATCACCCTTCGTAGTGTAGTACCAATAACCAATTTATAAAGTTGAATAAATAGATTATAATTTATTTCGGTAGAAATTTTATTCAAATTAAAAACTAGTGACTTTATATGTGCCATTTGAAAATATGCAACTTATTCTTGTGGTTCATTAACGATGAGTGGAGGGTAGAGATAGTAGCAAAAAGAATACGACTGCAAATACAATTGAAAGATCATGAATTCCCTGACAAAATTGGTGTACCTAAAACCCTCTCTCCATCATCCCTTTTGCCTATCTTCTACATTTATGTAGGTTAAAGTACTCCGACTACTCCCTGTGTTTTTAAGGAACTATCTTCTACATTTATGTAGGTTAAAGTACTCCGACTACTCCCTGTGTTTTTAAGGAACGGAAAGGAAAAGATTATGAAAAATGATACAATGCGCGCAAATGTCATGGAACGATGTTACGCAAATGTCATGCGTTCTAACCTTGCACACATATCATAGTTAATGTATATAATTTTTATATACAAGCCTTGTATTTTCTTAAGAAAAAAATAAACCCAAATAAATTTTAAAAATCCAAGTCATTGTTGCATAATTGTCACATCATAGGGGTGTGCAACGGGCACGACCAGGACCGACCCAAACCGGTAAGAAGGGATTTTCAAACCCAGAACAGACCATTTAACCATGAAACCGGTTTGCAATTGCATGACTCATAGATCACAGATTCAAAACAGCATGTTCCTGGCCATTATTCTTTAAACGGTTCCCCAAGTCAATAAAATGTTTCTGTGTGATAACATGTGATATCATGCCAATGATAAGCACATTTGCAAATAGAAGCACATCGTTTAAGGATGGCTTGAGACTATAATCAGTAACAGAGAAACATTTAGGAGGTGTTTGGGATTCCTTATTTTCACCAACTTATAACTTATAAACCTTTTGAAATGTTAATGTGTAAAAGGTGTTTGGCAAACCATAAGGACTTATGGTTAACTTATGGCCAAGGCATAATAAGAGGGTTTTGAAAAGTTATAATTCTCTAACTTATTAACTTAAAGAGTATAATATTCCCAAACACTCCTTAAAAAACAACTTATTAACAGGAGTTAATCCAAACACTTTTATACAAACTCCTTTTCAAAAGGTCATAAGTTTATAATTCTTTTTCACATAAAGTCCTTTTAGACTTAAATAAGGAATCCCAAACACACCCTTAATAGAGTTTTAGTACTAGAGATTTAAAAAACCATCACAAAGTCAAGTATCAAGATCACTTTCCTACATTTACTTTCATGACAAAGTAGTTACTTATATTCTTAGTTTGGATAATCATTCAAACAAGAATCTACATTAACAACAGGCCGGCATGTGAAACCCCAATTTTTAATTTACATGCTATGACTTCAAGCAACAGTTAGTCATATATACCCAAGCTACATGTTATCGATAAATATTAAAGTTAATATTTCTATTTTATCGTAACAGTCAACATTCAAGATAACTCAAAAACTCACGGGTTATAGGATTTACGGCGGGTATGGAAGCAGACCCGTGCACGTTTTTTAATCCAGTTCTGTTAAACAAACGGGTTTGGCGAGTCGGATACACAGGTTTGGCGAGTAGAACCCATGAGATACTCACCCCTAATTATATGCCATGTCATCATAAATAACCGAATTTAATGATTTATTAGACTGAGACTATTACTTGTAAGAAAAATTGAAAGTTGGAATTCTCTTCAACACAAATGAAACGTTACTCTCAACTTACTAGTTCTGATACATTTTTGTAATAAATCAAACGCCACTCAAAACTTATAAAGATCAAAATGCTTGAAAAGAATATTTTTAAATGATTTGTGGATTAAAATAATCATATTTTAAATAAAAGTTAACATAACATAATTATATATTAAAAGTAGTTTTTAATGAAAAATAGAAGAATTATTAATATCAATCATACCCCCCCAAGAAGTTTTTGAACTATATCTAACGTTAGTTACAAAAGTCATTTTAGTTAAATCAAGGGTCTCCTGAATCAAACATCATATGACCCAAAAATTAAAACACAAACATGTTATTTAAAAAGGATTAAAAAAATTTAATAATTAAACTTACTAGGTTTTATAGATCTAAGCACACTCAAATAATCCTAGATGTAATCTGCAAACTACAAGCATGTGAGATAACAAAGAACAAGTTCCATATCATTCAAAAATTGTTACAAGCAGTTGAAACTATTCTCTATATATTAAAACAAAATGATTTTATAATAAATATAATAACAATTTATACAAGTAACCTTTCAAACATTAGCCTTTAACAAAACCCTAGTCACTTTTAGAGAATAAACAGACAGAAGATCAAGTACAATGAGAACTATAGAACTTTTTTGGACCTTTCAATTGATATTTCCACAGTTGTCACCCATATGGATTATATAAACTGAAAAGAAATGAAAAATGTAAATGCATTTATGTGTGCATTTAAAAATACAAAACTTGGTTTTTTTTTACTTTGAAGTTTGAGGAGTCAAAGAGATGACTTACAGAAAAAGGCAAGTGCTTTACTTTTGATGATGATCATTTACACAAACATCAACTTTTGGGGTGGATCACCACACCAGTACTGCAAAAACATAATGCTTACAAGTTACAACTCTATCCAACAAGTCAAAACATAAAAACATAGAAAAACAAAGGAAAACACACAAAAACACGCACTAGACATGCTTTAATAATGAGAAACAAGGTAAGTACATTGTCCTTTTCTTGAAAAAGGTTGACAGAAGTGTTGAAGGATGATGATCATATATATGAAAGATTCAAGATGGTTTTACAAAGAGATACCAACAGAGCTCCATTGACAGTATGTCCACCTCCACACTCTAACTACACACACATGTTTCACACACACAAAGAAAATACATATATTGGATAAGATTGTTTATAGTTCAAGAAACCCTAATTACAAAACAGTTTTTGTTTTTTTTTTCTTTTTGCATATATGATTAAGGAACTAGGAGGTGGACAGAATGCCAAAGAAATCTGGTGGAAACTCTTTATTAAACCTTCATGAAAGAAGTTATGAAACCCTAATGTTAGAAAACAAAACACAAGTAACAAACTATGTATGGTGAACATATAAATATAAAGAAGACAGATGAGTGTTATTTATTCAAGATGATAATGATGGGATACAGAGAGTCATCTAGAGAGAGAGTGAGAGTACAGGACAGTTAAACTAGATGGCAAATATTAAAGAGGGTGGATGGTATCATGGCAATCTTGAAAACAGTGTACGGTTCTTGTGTTTCAAAGGTGTGTGAGTTGTACACAACGCATGGAGAATTGGATATGTGTGTGGATGTGAGTATTTAGGGGTTGGAGAAAGGTGTTAGCCATAATTATTCAACCACAAGGTCTATGTGACGATTATGATAACGAAGAAAGAAAGAAATCATGGATCTTTTCTTCTTTGCATAAATCAATCACCCTAAAGATTCTATCTGCCACATAGATTGAGCGTAGCTAGGGTGTGTAAAAGTGACATGAATCCCATCTGAAATTTTAAAAAAAAAAGTGTGAAAACTGGAATCCAATCACTCAAAATACAAATATTGAAAGATGGGAATCCGTTTCATGTCATGTGACAAAATAGTTCATGAAAAAGTTGAGGTAAGGAGCTAGCTTTCACATCTTATCCATAAAATAATATGAGTTGCGTGTTTTTATAATGTAGAGGGTAGTTAAAGTTGTTATGAGTAATGTTGTAAAAGTCAAATTTCAAGGTTTTTGAATCAACGATTTTAAGGTTTTGGAATCGACGATTCCAAGGTCATCGAACATTAATCTTGTCGCATTTTCCCAACTAAGCCACCATTACTCGTCAAGGTTCAACTCGATCAAAAGTCAGAGTACTCGGGATTACTCGTCCACCAATTAACAACAAAACATGAATTTTTTGAACTATGTTTTTTTTCATATGAATCATGCTTATTTTGACGTGAATTATGTTTGTCTTAACATATATATAATATCCAATAAATATTTTATAAAATTTATCATGTCCGAGTACTCCCTACAAGGGGGTCGGCCGTCTATGTACCGCCTAACGAGTTTTACAACACTGGTTGAAGTAAAAAGACATTGTAATAATTTTTCTGGATATTTGAAGAGTTGTAGTTTACCATCTATTGTTTTTTAATACTTTTTTAAAGTGGTTGGGAGTTGAGAAAAAATATTATTTAATGGTTTATTTGATTTTAATAATCCCTATTGACTGATAGTAGCCGATAATAATCCTATTCATTTTATCACCACTGCGGTCCCCCAAATTTAAAAAAAGTTGGCCCCCGATGTGTTGTGTTCGTAGGCCTTGTTTGGACCGGGTTATTACTTGAAGTCAAAGAGGAGATGAGTGTGGGCAGCTTGGCCTAAGCTCAGCCAAGTTTAACTTTCTTATTTAATAAGTTATAACCCTAGTTAGTCTCTGTATATCACGTTATGTACTTGTAATCATTTTGCCACTCAATAAAGAATGCATAGTTGCCACCCCTGGAAGTATGTCAGTTTAGACCGAATCATGTTAAATCCTCGTGTTCATTTATTGTTTTTTTGTTCGGTTCGTGTTTGTTAATACTAACAAGTGGTATCATAGCTTTGGCTCTTGAATAGGATTACGTGAATAAAACGTTGAACCAGCCAAGTCACTGCTAGTCATCGCTAGGGTTTCGTCGTCACCACTGTATGATTCTCGTCGTCGCAGTAGCGCCGTTGGGGTTGACCACCACAACGACGTCTTTATTTTAGGTTTTGTTTTTATTTTCCAAAGAAATTGTTCACCGGCATCACCACCGTGTAAAGCCATAATAATAGAATAAACGCCAGAGTTCAGTTATCGATTTTTGAGAAAGAAGCGAGAAAGGTAGTTTTTTTAAGAACTTGTGGCTTAGTTTTGAAGCATAATCTTTTTAACTAATTGCAGTAGCCCCGCTAAGACCGACCGCCGCAAAGATATCTTTGTTTTAGGTTTTGTTCTAATTTTCAAAGAAATTGTTCACCGGCATCACCACCATGTAAAGACGTAATAATAGAATAGACTCCAGAGTTCTGTTATTGAAGAAACACTAATCGACCCCGGGCAGATTACGGATAATCTGGGGGTTAAATAGATGTTTCCCACGAGGGGTTAGACCCGGCAAAGATGGTTCTTCTGATAACCTGCAAAACAGACACCGTGAGCTCGTCACTGAGAAGGGAGGGGGGGTACCTCCTTGTGACCACCCTCCGGCGTGAGAATCAGACTAGATTGCTCTTGAATATAAGTGTATATTAAGAGATTGCTAGAGCAGATATCAGGTATAAGATGTAAAATACAAGATAAGATGAGATGATCATACCATTTGGGGTATTTATAGCCGAAGGTAGGTTTCCAAGAGGGTATAGCCGGTTGAATAGTATTCCTGTTCTACCAACTGTGGCCTACGCACGTGCCATGCTGGTAGTTGGTGGGTAGGCAGCGGCTGACAGTGACCAGGCCTGCTGTGTACTATTCCTTTTCCACCAACTGCAAGCTATGCACGTGGTATGACAGGAGTTGGTGAGTAGGTAGCGGCTAATAGTGACATACAGTACAAGAGCATGCTGCTCGCCATACTGTTGTCAATGGGCTGTCGTATCTCTGGTCAGATCTTTTGCCCATACCTCGTCAGGTACAGTACAAAAGATCTTCCAGTATCGTACGGACTGGCTCATTTGGGCGGGAGTATTCCCCCTCCCGCCTTTGTGCGGGATTGTTCCCGGCTTTGCTCATTCCTTCAGGTGACTACTGAATTATTGAGAGCTAAGTGCCTTGTGCGTGTAGCCTTGCTGCGCGGGTGGCCTTCCCTGATGGCTTGTATCCGCAGCTGCGGGAACAGGCGGAGTACTTCACCATTGGGAGGCATTTCCTGCGGGAACAGCTTGCGTACTGCGCGTAAGGACGTCACGTCTCTGAGCATGGTGGATCCTGCGGATCCAGTTGGTTTCTGCGCAGACGTCTCTTCAAGGTGAGTCCTGTGGGTCGAACTGGGCTCTGCTGGGACCTACCTCTTCAAGTCCCCCCAGTCCAATGTTCTTCTCATGAGTGTTTTAATAAGTGAGGTGAACTTTTGGACTTAAGCAAAGGGTTTTTGAAAAGGGTTTAGTTTTAAGGTTTTCCATGGGGATTCTTCCCGCGGAAGTCCTTATGTCACTTGCAGAAATTCCCGATTTTCCTGCTTGACTTTGGGTATGATGCGGGTAGGTCTGTAACCTCCTCGCAAGTCAGGAGCGTTGAGTCCCACTTGTGTGGATTCTCCATGAGGTTTTGGTAGTTTTGAACATAATGATCAATTATGTTAAAACCACCAATTCCATCTTGGAGCTTCAAACAATGTAGTTCTCGACGTTTCCGCTATGCGGGGATGTTATTCCCGTTTCCGCAAGCATTGCCCAGAAGATCCTTCTTGGTTTCAATTCCCTGCGGAGCGCTAGGTATGTGAAGGGTTTTGCCTTAACACTGTACCCGCACTCGTCTTACGGTTATTTTACTTCCAAGGTATTCCTGGCGTCAATTCCCTGCGGGTGCTAAGTATGTGAAGGGTTTTGCCTTAACACTGTACCCGCACCCGTCTTATAGTTACTTGGTCGCCGAGGTATTTTTGGCTTCAATTCCCTGCAGGTGCTAAGTATGTGAAGGGTTTTGCCTTAACACTGTACTCGCACCTGTCTTACATTTACTTGGTTGCCAAGGTAAGGGGTATTTTTCCGCTTACTTTTGAATCTTTTTGAAATTTTGAAATTCGAAGAGTTGGTGAAAGGATAAGAACAGTCCAAACTGTTGAAACGTCGTCCGACGGTTTCTTCTGACTGTGTCAGGATATGCAGGAAGTTATGGTGACGTGACAGTACATGGTCATTCCAGACGCTTTTTCAGACGCGTGGCGCGCGATTTTTCGGGCGCGTGGCCGCGAAATTAATGGCACGCGTCCTTTCAACAGCTGTTGCCAGCTTGCACTTTGCCACGTGTCATAGTTTCATTGCACCTGCGATTTCTCTCTCTCCCGCATTAAATTCATCGCATTAATTGCGATGAGTATATAAAGGGGGAGAGGGTCTCTTGTAATTCACACTTTCACTCTTCTCTTTTTGTAAACAATTTCCGGCGAATACTTTCTGCCAAGCATTCTCCTGAAATCACTCATTTACCTCCAAACCATGTCTTCTACCTACGATTTTGAAGCTGCTGCCGAAGAATCTGACGTGCACGTCGAGATCCCGACGTCTACGTCTGATAAAGACGATAAGAGCACTGCTGGCGAATGCCAGTGTGCTCTTCCGGCTGACCTCTATCGGTACGTCATCCGGAAGTTCATGCTCGAGTCGTTCGAGCCTGAGTTTCCGGAGCCACACCAGACGGTGTATGATGCCCCCAAGGGCAAGATAGGGGTGTATGCTGCATTCTTCGTCTATGGGAATATGAGGTTCCCATTGACGAAGTTTGTATACCGTGTCTTGGAGAGGCACGGCGTGCATCTGACGGAGGTACACCCGATGGCGATCGCCAAGATCCGCCACTTTGAGTGGGTGTGCCTCATTCTGGGCGTGGAGCCCCATGCTGACCGGTTGATGACCTTCTATTCTTGGAGGTGCATCCAGGGGTGGTACACCTTGGTCAATCGGATCAAGGGGTTGAAGATCTGCGCTACCGAGCGCAGTCTTCGGTCGTGGAAGCTTGAGTTTTTTTATATCTCCGCTCGCGTCATCCCCCTTATGATGACCTTTAAGAATGGGAGAGCACTCCCCGCCCTTCACGCCCTCAACTACCAGGGGGCGGAGTGGTTCGCCAAGATCTCCCGGGTCCAGACTCCGGTCTACCGCTTTGCGGAGTCTGGGATGGTGATGCTTGGGATGAGCCGGGTGTGGAAGGAGGCGTCACAGGTTCCCATCGTCCTCGAATACGGTTTGAACTCTGTTCCTTACGGTATGCTCTTTCTTCTTTGTTTATATAGGTTTGTCTTCTAACTGTTTTTCTTTTGTTTCAGAGGGGAATGACTTGCAGTCGCTCCTGCATCAGCGGGAGGCTGATAGTCCCGCTCGGATGGGTACTCGTGCTCTAGATGAGAACGAGTTGCCCATCCTTGAACAGACGGCGGATCGGTTCGTGGAGGTCTACCCGCCAGGCCACGAGATCCTGAGCGCCAGGCGGCCAGGTAAGGCGTTATTCAACCCTCGACCCCTCAATGCTGAAACCTCTGCTGGAATTCCTCTAATCTTGTGTTCTGATGAGGAATCCGCAGATGGTCCTCCGTTGGTGCGGAAAAAGAAGGCTGCCGGCGGGAAGGGGAAGGCGAAGGTGGCCTCCACTGCCGATCCGGTGCCTCGGTCTGATTCAGAGACTGACAGCGAGGAGGTGGCGGGGAACCCTGGTGGTGATAAGACCACTGCTCCGGAGGCTGAGACGACCGTCCCCTCCGAGCAGCCCAGGACAACGACGGTGAGCGGCGTGAAGAGGCCGGCTCCATCGGGTTCGTCCCCGCCTGTTCGCAATTTTAGGCTCAAGAAAACCCGTAAGTACAAACTTCTTTTTAACTTCATATCTTTCCGCCATTATACTTATATCTTCTTTGTGCAGGCGTGGATGCTATCGCATTCCAAGGTGGAGCGGGGAGGAGCACCTCCGGACCCATGACGGTAGGTTTGGTCAACCTACCTGAGGCGATGACCCAGGCGGCTGCGCCTGCTTCAGTTGGTTCAGTTGCTCACCCAGTTGAGCCAACTGTTCCAACTGCGATGACATCTCCGCCGGCTGTCAGTGCCATATTTACTGAATCTGTTACTGAGCCGGCGGTGACTATTCCTGCGGGTACTTCCGCAGCGGCGACCACGGTTGTGAGTTCACCTCCGTTGGTTTCTACCGCGGCGGTCTCTATGCCTCCGACTTCGGCAGCTACGGCCGATCCTCCAGGTATGCTTGGGGCTTCTCGCCAACCTCAGCCTCCTTCCCATCTGCCTGACCTCTTGGATGGATTTCCCTTGGGTTCAGGTGATGGGTTTGGCGGCTATCGGCCTGTTGTCGACCCTACAGGTGCGTAGGGTTCTTTTGGCCTTTTTTTTTATATATCATCTTTTCCTAACTGCTTTTTGTTTTTTGCAGTGTCGGATTCCAATGAAGTGTATGTTCCACGATGGAACATCCGCCGAGGAACAACCCTTCGCACGCCTGTGGAGTGCGTGGAGTGGGCTCGTCACGCAGCTCACAGTGGTGCGTTGGGGGAAGCCATGGCTAGCTACCAAGAGGGTAGGCTAACCAATGAGCTTCGGGTTCTCCTGGCCCGGATGCAGCCGCGCGTCGAGCTGCTTTGTCGTGAAAACGACAAGTTAAAAGCAGCTCACGTCCAAGAAGTAGCTCAGGCGCGGGCTGTCCGGGAGGAGAATAGGAGGCTTACCGCAGTGGCTGCGGAAAAGGAGAAGGCCTTCAAGGCCCTCGAGGTTGAAGTTCAGGCCCGGCTCGAGGCCCGTTCCAAGGCTGCCCAAGCTGTTAACGAACAGCTTCGGCTGGCTAAGGAAACTGCACGGAACGCAACCGAGAGGGCCACCAAGGCTGAAGCTGTTGCTGAGCCTTTACGCCTCAAGAATGAGGAACTTAAAGCCAAACTAGAGGTGCTCCAACAGGCTCATGATGCCTTGGCGATGGAAGACGCCAAGAAGCTCCAAGAGATCTTGGACCAGAGGGGGGTGCTTGACCATACTGAGCGGAAGCTAAAGGGCGTTGAAGAGGCTGCGGCTAAAGAAATGTTGCTTGCCAACCTTAACAAAAGTGAAGCCGAACGCGCCCGTAACCAAGCTCAAGCTGCCCTCCAGGAAGCTCTGGTTACCAAGGAATGGCTTCTTCGAGAAGCGTTGTCTCAGGTAAGCTTAGCTTCATAATGTCTTCACGCTTTTCTTTGTAAATAGAAAAGGTTTTACTTGTATATTTTTTTTTGTAGGTTGTGCATCGAGTCTTCACGGACACATCATACGACGATGCCATGAGCGCAACCCTCAACGCTTCTCATGAGGATGGGGAAAAGGCCGGCTTCCTGCTTGATCTAGGGTTCGTTGAGAAAGGCATCCCGCCTTCCAACTTCCCTTTGTATGATGTAGATACTGAAGCTGTTTATGACCAAGCAGTGAATCAGTATGCCGCTTTCCCGCATCCGGTGGTGGAGAAGGTGAACGAAGTTGCTGCTGCTGATGATGGGCTAGCTATCCTTAAAGCTTTCCTTGAACCGCCACGCTCTACTGATGGTGCTGGTCCAAGTGGAAGTGGTCCTGAAGCTTGATCCTGAAGATCCCTTCCCACTGTTAGGATAGGTTTAGCTTGTATTGATTTATATTCTTGTAGGCGGGTAGTTACCCGGCCATTCTTGTAATGAATATTATGAAATATAAATCTTTGTGCGGGTAAGACCGCTACTTTCACTGGATGACTTGCTTTATAAACGTTATATGACTTGCTCATGCATACTTTAGTTTAAATTAGCAATTTTCCAAGTGTTTAGAATAAGTTAACCTTTGAACGTGGTAGATAATAGGTTGAAGTTTTGCTTCCTCCTTTGTGATTGTGCGGGTAGGACCGTCACTTGCACTTAGTAGGATGGCTAAACTTTACCTATATCTGACCTGCGTGGAGGTTTTCCTCATCTTTCTAGAAATTTTCTAAGTGTTTAGAATAAGTTAACCTTTGAACGTGGTAGATAATAGGTTGAAGTTTTGCTTCCTCTTTCGTGATTGTGCGGGTAAGACCGTCACTTGCACTTAGTAGGATGGCTAAACTTTACCTACATCTAACCTGCGTGGAGGTTTTCCTCATCCTTCTGTTAGAAATTTTCTAAAGTATTTTGAATAAGTTAACCGTTCGACGCGCGGTTGTCAATAGGTTCGGTTTCCTCTCATGATTTGTGCGGTTGGGACCGGCACTTTCATTTAGTTGGATGACCAAAGTTTACCGATGACTGACCTGCGTGAAGGTTTACCGTTTTTTTTTTGTTTATGCGGGTTTTACCGCCTTCCCCACGCAGCGACTTTCCACGTAATTATGCGGTGAATACCGGCATATCAGTGTTGAATAAATTAACCGTTCGACGCGCGGTTGTTAATAGGTTAGTGTTCAGTTTACTCTATCATGATTCGTGCGGATAGACCGGCACTTTCATTTAGTGGGATGACTGAACTTTACCTTTAACTGACCTGCGTGAAGGTTTGCCGTTTTTTGGGTTTATGCGGGTTTTGCCGCATTCCCCACGCAACGACTTTCCACGTAATTATGCGGTGAAAACCGGCATCAGTGTTGAATAAATTAACCGTTCGACGTGCGGTTGTTAATAGGTTAGTGTTCAGTTTCCTCTATCATGATTCGTGCGGATCGACCGGCACTTTCATTTAGTTGGATGACTGAACTTTACCTTTAACTGACCTGCGTGAAGGTTTGCCGTTTTTTGGGTTTATGCGGGTTTTGCCGCCTTCCCCACGCAACGACTTCTTTCACACTTATGTATGCGGTGAAGACCGGCATATCCGTGTGGAAAGTTCATAAGTATAAATGTAAAATCATCAGCGTCGATGTTCTAAGGAGAATTATTTCCATTAGAAGTGGCTCTGGGCCTTTTCTTTACAAATTTGGAATTGATCTACATGCAAACTGTGTAATTGAGCTCCCTTCCATGTTGTTGGGATGGGAGTGCCATCGAGCCGATATGCACCTGGTTCGGGATCTCGTTGTTTACGCAGTATGTAGTCTCCGGCATTGAAGCTGCAATTTTATTCGTGTTTTTCCCCAGCTGGGGTTCTACACGCATCAGCCTGCTCAGCGTTCGTTACGCCACGAGGTGTGCGAGCGTCCCATCTCTGACAAATGCTTCGACGATGTCCTTTACGTCTGTGCATTCTTCAGTGTTGTGGCCTTTTGTCCTGTGAAAGTCACAGTATTTGCTCCGATCATCATTGTGACGATGTCGGATTATTGGAGCCTTTGGCCATGGGAGCTCCTCAGTGGCGAATATCTCGGTGACGCTTTTGGTGAGTGGCGTCCATCTGGAGTTCTGGTTCGACTGTACGTTATCCCTTCCGCCTAACCGATGTTGCAAGCCGGATGAGGTGTCAAAGTTTACCCTTGACTGCCAAATGCCTAGCTTCCGCTTTTTGTTTAGTCGGGCGGTAAGGACGTTGTCTTATCTTGTTTTCTGGGTGTAGAGGTTTGTGCTCTGGGGGAGATCTTTACCCAGTTGCTTCTCCGTTTCCGCAAAACGTTTAGCTGCTGTCATGATGGCATCCCATGTGGATGGCATGCCATCTTTACCCGTTAAGGTGCGGATGAGCTCTGGGTCGTTCGCGCCCTGGATGAAAGCAGCGCGAACAAGATCTTCGCTAATATTACCCAGACTTAGCTTCTTTGAGTTGAAGCGAGTGATGAAGTCTGGCAAAGATTCATCTTCCTCTCGAATGCATTTGAGGATTGTCCATTGCTCTTCGGTATACTTTCTTTGTTGGCTGAAGTGTTGGCTAAACTTCTGTTGGAAGTCCGCCCAGTCGTAGATGTGGTTGACCGGTAGACGATCGAACCACGCTCTAGCTGGCCCAACAAGCGTCATTTGGAACATGTAACACCACGTAGGTTCCGTCCAATTACTGACGGTTGCCCCGCTATGAATCTGTTTAAATGATCGTCTGGATCAGATATACCATCGTAAGTGCCGATGTTGGATATCTGTTTGGCACTTTTCGGGGCGATTGCTTCCGCAATGTCCCTTGCAAATTTGGACGTTCCCGCATTTGCAGCAGTTGGTGTAAATGTTTTGGAGAAGTCACGTGGGTTTCCACCTGCGTTTTTTGGTTTGAAGGTTTCTCCAAAACGCCTTCTCGGTTGGGAGTCCGTTTCCTTACGCTTCCCTTTCGCCCTATGACGAGGGTTTGCGTCACTATCGGATTCCTCCGAATCATTGTCCCAGTACTCTCCGAATTCCTCAGGCTGTTGGAGTGAACGTAAGCGTTCATCCAACTCAGCTTGGAATTCTTTTTGACGTGCTTCCGCCCACGCTTTAACTTCATCGAGTGTTTGGCGGGGGAGCCTCGTTCGTTGTCTCTCTAACTGGGTATCGGTGAATCCCAGTGAGCGATTATTTACTGCACTTGCCCCAGCTTGGGTAACTGGGGTAGTGTTCGTAAAATTTACTGCACTTGCCCCGGCTTGGGTAACCGGGGTAGTGTTCGTAAAAACTGTGTAGTCGCCGGTATTCCCCTCAGTAGCTGGGGTTGTGGTTACCGGAGTTTCTTTAATCATCTTTCCAGAAGTTTGAAAAAACTGAAAAGAAATGAAGTTCTAGCTTTTATGCACGGATGGCGCCAATGAAGAAACACTAATCGACCCCGGGCAGATTACGGATAATCTGGGGGTTAAATAGATGTTTCCCACGAGGGGTTAGACCCGGCAAAGATGGTTCTTCTGATAACCTGCAAAACAGACACCGTGAGCTCGTCACTGAAAAGGTGGGGGGGTACCTCCTTGTGACCACCCTCCGGCGTGAGAATCAGACTAGATTGCTCTTGAATATAAGTGTATATTAAGAGATTGCTAGAGCAGATATCAGGTATAAGATGTAAAATACAAGATAAGATGAGATGATCATACCATTTGGGGTATTTATAGCCGAATGTAGGTTTCCAAGAGGGTAGCCGGTTAAATAGTATTCCTGTTCTACCAACTGTAGCCTACGCACGTGCCATGCTGGTAGTTGGTGGGTAGGCAGCGGCTGACAGTGACCAGGCCTGCTGTGTACTATTCCTTTTCCACCAACTGCAAGCTATGCACGTGGTATGACAGGAGTTGGTGAGTAGGTAGCGGCTAATAGTGACATACAGTACAAGAGCATGCTGCTCGCCATACTGTTGTCAATGGGCTGTCGTATCTCTGGTCAGATCTTTTGCCCATACCTCGTCAGGTACAGTACAAAAGATCTTCCAGTATCGTACGGACTGGCTCATTTGGGCGGGAGTATTCCCCCTCCCGCCTTTGTGCGGGATTGTTCCCGGCTTTGCTCATTCCTTCAGGTGACTACTGAATTATTGAGAGCTAAGTGCCTTGTGCGTGTAGCCTTGCTGCGCGGGTGGCCTTCCCTGATGGCTTGTATCCGCAGCTGCGGGAACAGGCGGAGTACTTCACCATTGGGAGGCATTTCCTGCGGGAACAGCTTGCGTACTGCGCGTAAGGACGTCACGTCTCTGAGCATGGTGGGTCCTGCGGATCCAGTTGGTTTCTGCGCAGACGTCTCTTCAAGGTGAGTCCTGTGGGTCCAACTGGGCTCTGCTGGGACCTACCTCTTCAGTTATCGATTTTTTGAGACAGAAGCCGAGAAAGGTTGTTTTTTTAAGAACTAGTGGCTTGGTTTTGAAGCATAATCTTTTTAACTAGTTGCAGTAGCCCCGCTAAGACCGACCGCTGCAAAGATGTCTTTGTTTTAGGTTTTGTTTTAATTTCCAAAGAAATTGTTCACCGGCATCACCACCATGTAAAGCCATAATAATAGAATAGACTCCAGAGTTCAGTTATCGATTATTTGAGGCAGATGTCGAGAAAGGTGGGTTTTTTTTTAAGAACTAGTGGTGTGGTTTTGAAGCATAATCTTTTGACAAGGAGCATATTTTTGTTTTAGATCAGTGTTTTTGGCTTTAAATTACAAGGGAAGTAAGCCTAGTTTGATAAATTTTTTGTGGGTCAAAAGTCTTCAGCAGTTCAGCTAGTATATAAATTTGGGTCGAGATCCTATTATTACAACGCACGGGCTAGGATTAATTAAATCAAGATCCTATTTTTTTGGTGAAGAACCGTTGTTAATAAGAAGAAACATTAAAGAAACCAAGAACTAGTTTCAACCGTTTGTCAGGAATAATAGTTTCAGTATCTAAAGTTTCTAATTATGTTTTCAGTTCGTTATGATCCGCTGCGTTAAATAGGTTGTTTTTTTAACATAATTCACTAGCCCAATCGTTAAGTTCAGGCACATGTCATTATTGTGTCTGTCTCTGTGTTTTGATAATATTTTTCATTTAGTCATTGTCATGGCTTTAAACAAAAATGTTTCAATATAGAAGTTTGATGGACAAAAGTTTGGTCGGTGGAAGATGTAGATTGAAGCGCTACTTTGTTAGAAAGACTTGGATGTAGCGCTTGAGGATGAAACGCCAGAAAAGATGTTCGAAGCATATTGAAAAAAGTTAGGCAGGAAGGCTTGGGCTTGTATTACTATGTCGTTGTCGAAAGATGTGATGTTTAACATCATGAAAGAAATCACAACGCGTGGTATGATGGATGCACCATCCAACATGTATGAGAAGCCCTCAACAGCGAACAAGATCTAACTTGTCTGAGAGCTAGTGTCAACAAGAATGAAAGATGGTCGTTCGATTATAACGCATATTAATATTCTTAATTCAATCATGTTCCGCTTAGTGTCAGTTGACATTAAGTTTGATAATGAAGTTCAAGGCCTATTGTAATTATCCTCTTTGCCTGACAGTTGATATTCAAACATTGACTGTAATTTGTAGTGTGTATACAAAAATTACTTTTGATAGGGACTCGGGGCCTGATTTAGGAGTAGATCCGAGATGCAGAAGTTCAGGCGAATCATTAGGAAATATATTAGTCACAGAAGGCAGGGGTAAGGGAAAAGAATGAGGCATTGGGAGAATGAAAATAAAGTTAGTCTAGGACTCGTAAAGATATAGAATGTTGGAGTTGTAAAGAGACGAGACACTTCATAAATCAGTGTCAAATGGTAAGAAATATGTGAACGTTACTAGAGACGACACACATGATGGGTCACCAGTGACGAGGCTTTGGGTTTGTAATCGGATGAAGGATACAAGTCGATTGGTGTAAAACTTGGTTCGTAACGATGTTTCAAAACGACGAAACAAGGCTTCAATGTGGGTGTTTGAACTTCCAATTAACAAAAAACAAGTCGTTTGGATCACCATTTCGAGCTAAATTTTACATCAATTGACTCGTATCCTCCTTCTGATCAAAAGCCTAAAATATTAGTATGAAATTCATAAAAAGTATGGCACCATTAAGTCCTTTTTAACAGGGGACCATTGGCAGCCAACTTTTAAAAGTTTGGGACTGCTAGTGGTGATAAAATGAATATGGATTATTATTGGCAAATTGAAAATTGATAATCACACCTATGGTGTACTGGTCGATAGTAATCCCACATTTAAATAAAAATACCAATGGTCCAACCTTTCAACTATTTTGTCTCAATGGACATATGTTCAAAATCACATAATACCGTTAAGTTTTTTTTCGAGTTTCAAACCGACTAAGTGTATTATCTATATAGTCATAATAAACAAACTCCCACAAAAATACAAAATCATGTTATCCAAAGAAAAAAAATTGAAATCGCAAGAATATGATAAGATCTTGATAAAAAGGTTGAAACTATTCCATAAAGGGGATGAAAATGACCAAAAAGGACCCCCACCCCCTCAACTTGCATCCGCAATCGAGTAACTTTAATTCACCGGCACTAATGCAGCATAGGTAAAAGCGGGCGTTGCTAGAACTTATTCTTGATAACCGCCCACCTGACTCAACTATCTATAAATTTGTTAAATCCATATGATTTTTGTTTTTTTCTTAAACTTAACTGACGATTGGAAGCATATGATTTTTGTTTTTGTTGAACTTTATTGACATTTGGAAACTGACTTTTCCATCCGTTTTTCGCAATCCCCGCTTGGGGCTTTTGATCGGAAGAAGGATACGAGTTGACTAACGTAAAACTTATCACGAAACGGTGATTCAATGACTTGATTTTTGTTAATTAGAAATTTAAACACCCAGATTGAAACATTGTTTTATCGTTTGGATCACCATTTCGAGATAAGGTTACATCATTCGACTTGTATAATTCTTCCGATCAAAATCCCTAAACACATCGGTTTGAAACCCGAAAAAAACTTAACGACGTTAAGTGTTTTTTAACGGAGGTCTATTGAAACAAAAATAGTTGAAAGGTTGGACCGTATGTAGTGATTTTTGAAGGTGAGATTATTATAGGCTAATACACAAAATGTGAGATTATTTTTTACAATCTGCCTTTTTTTTAAGTTGTATTTTTTTTAGGTTTGAAGGTGTACCGGATAATTAGTAATAATAAGTTAGTAAGTCACTTATCCAAATCAACTTATTAACACTATTTTAAAAGTTGACCAAAAAGTCCTTTGACATACCCAGACAACTTGTTAACTTATTAACTATTTAGTAAATATAATAAGGGATAAGGTGGTCAAAATAAGTAATCCCAAACATGCCCTTAACATTCTAAGCCCATTTCCTACTATATCTATATAATTAGAATAAAAAACACTATAATTTCTCTCATATTTATAATTAAATAATACTTTCTTTTATACATTTATCATTATCATTTCTCTATCCTTTCATCATAACCACTTTTAAAAAATATTAAAATATTATACGGTGTGAACAATGAAAACCTATATTTAACTGTCACATGTAATATTTTCTCTCTCATTTACTCACAACTACTTATAACCTTACCGTATAATTTACAAAACTCACTCACCTATATATAGAGAACGAACTGAGATTGCTCTTACTAACTTAGCACTTCCTCCTATGTGATAACACTTGTGAGCTATATCCAATCTCTTCCATTATCTTTCCGCTCCGACTCTCCTTTGAAAGAGTGAGTCTCTATGGTGATGATCAATTGATCGATGTTGTAAATTACCCTTTTTGTTGATTCTGTCTTTTTTTTAAACACGACAATCTATTAAAACACAAACCAAACTATTAGCAAGACTTAATAATCAGCCAAAACAAGTACAACTTACAACTTACAACTTACATCAAGAGACTTTTAACATTACATCTACACCAACTAGACCAAACTAAACTATGCAATTTGGTCATATTCTTCATCCACAAAAACGAATCCGCCTTAACGTCTTCGACAATTTAAAGCACAAAATACTTTGTTATCAATTGATAATTTGTCATCCCGGCTTAGCCACAATTTCCAACACGTCACATTGATTCAGCCTTCTTTGTGTAAACAATGTTTTAAAATTTTGTTGTGTCTCTGTCTTCTTCTTTATGATGTAAACTACATTTTCAAGGATTTTTATCATTTAGTGACAAGTGTAATTGTTTCTTGCTTATGTACAGGCTGGTGTACGTATTTTGATGCATGATTGTGGAAAGAGTTGTTTTGTTATTAAGAAATTGAAGTGTGAAAAAGGTAATTGGAAGACCAAAGTTGCATTTTGTCGAGTGATACGTCGCTGTGATGGATGATGAGTTGCTGCCAACTCTACCTGCTTTCATTTATTACTCTCTTCCTCGTTTCCTTACAAAAAAAAACATTAATGGAAATAAAAACAAAAAACTAAAATGTTATAAGAATTACCTTTTTTTTAAAAAAAAATTAGCCTAAACAAAGCATAATTTTCATGTAAACTTATAAAGTTTGCTAATACTAATATATTATAATTTAAAATCTATAGAGATACATATAAGGAATTGTTTAACCTTTTTTTTGAACGACCAACAAAATATCATAAAATAAAAACCGTTATAAAAATGCTAGCAACAAAAACACCCGGATAAAAATCCCTAACACAATTACAAAATTAAAACTATACAACCTCTCCCACGTTAGACCCAACCACTTAGATCTATTTTGAACCCATAAAAAACTCAACATTTTAATCTTGGCAATCATACTATTTAGTTGCACCAGCTTCCTTTCAAAAAGCAACGAGTTTCTCGCCTTCCAAATACATCAAATTGTGGTAAGGCTAACTGCGTAAAAAACTTTTTTACTTTTTACTTTTAAGTTAAAAAAAGTGAAAAAACTAGAAATGTATAAAAAGAGAGTAAGAGGACCCACCCTTGCATCCTTTGGACGAATGTTCCTGTTCTCAAAATAGATCCTCTCATGTCGAATCAAACATATTTTATTTTGTTAGAGAACAGACAACGTGACATCTTACTTGAATATTAAGTTTGCAAAACACAAATGTTCGTAAATTAGTATTTAACAAAACATATAACTATTATTCTTTAAATAATCATGAACACATAAATGTGAAAACATAGGTAGTAGTAAATTGAATGCTAGAAATCCACCTCCAACCATCTCTCATAAATACCCACCCTGCCATAAGCAATCAAACTACCATAGCATTAAATCTGCTAGTTGTGTTTTTTTGGATTTTGACTTACAAGGCTTATACTATAAATATATAATCATCGTGTATTATTAACTTTTTAATGAATTGTATAGTGCCTAATGCATGTAGAATTTGGCTAATTTATATTAACAATGTCACAACAAATCTTTTCTAATTTGCGGTGCAAAAATCAAATTTCTATCCTACCAACTAGACATGTAAAAAAAACCGGTATGGGCCGACGGACCGGTTTCAAACCCGACCTGGTTGCAACCTAAACTAGTTCCGTTCATGGCTTAACCCGCCAGTTGATGACCAGTTCGTAATCCGATTCCATCAAACTAGTTTGGACCCGATTTGGAAGACAAAAAAAATAAAAATAAAACATTTTTTATGTCGCAAACCAGTTTAAACCCGATCCAGTTTCTTCCAAATCAGTTTTGACTTTGCCTTGACTAAAGCAGACAAGTTGTTAACCTGAATCAGTTTGAGATATAACCTGGTTTGTACACATTGGCGAAGCCCTGGTTTGTAAATAATCCGGTCTTTGATCGAAAATATTTATACGTAATGTAAATTTATCCGTTTCCGTCTAAATACTTATATGTATTTCTGTCCTGCCCCATCCACGTTTTCGTTAAAGCTTCGCCACTGTTTGTACATGTCTACTTTAGTGATGATTTTCAAAAGTTACTTCTATTTTGCTTGAAGGAATTGTAGCGATGATTATTTACTTGAAAATTTTTGAGTGGATACGATGAAATGGGCCATGTGCATGTACTTTAGTGATATTTTCAGAAGTTACTTCTATTTTGCATGTTACTAAATTAGTAAGTACATGATTTTCAAAAGTTCCTTGTATTTTGCATGTTGGTAAATTAGAGGAAAACCGATGGTCAACTAGCTAGGTGTAGTTGCATTCTTTTGAAATTTGAAAACAATTTTTTTTACAACAAAAAATTGTTACAAGATACCTCATGGACCTTGTTTAGTTAGTAAGAACAAGTATTTTTATTTTATTTTATGGACACCTAATCTATCTTATTAACCAATACCACCAACATACACAATGCAAGATTTGAACCCTCGCAATTTCGGTGAGGGGAATACGCCTTATCACCTACCTCGCAAGATTTGAACCCTCGCAATGGATAGTAGCTTGCGCTAGACACATGCATCTAATAAGTTATGACATGAAACCAACGGAATCAAAATTAGAACTTTAGAACACTGCTGGGAATTAAATGCTAAAAATTCACTAAGCCCATGTAGGTTATCTTTAACAGAAAACATTGCATACAACATCAACAATAAGGGAATATATATGGATTAATCAATACATTTATCTTATTTTTTTTTTCCTTACCGCTAGTTGTGCACCACTCAATAAGGGCTTTTATTTTGGCCAGTCGAGCAATGACACATAAGACCAATCAAGTGATGGTTGGTGAGGCGACATGATGTGTGATACATTATCTAATATTTATGAAAAGTCATTAGCTTCAAATGTTACAAATCAATTGAACAAATTCTGTACGATACTGTTTCAATGAGTCGATGCATTTCATCCTCCTCTACATAGATGACATTGACCCAGATTGTTGGATTTCTGATTTTAAAACCATTAAGTCCAACAATTCGATCAGTATTTATTCCCGTTTAGTAGCCATATACACTAGACTATGAGCGAGTATTTGAGTTATATGGTTTAGTAGTTGGCAATGATTGAGGTAATCCGAAGCCCGTTAAAAAACAAGAAAACTAGTTATAAATATATTGGATAAAAAAGCATACATAGGTCAATGTAGAAGTTGTCACAATGTGCAACCGATATAATCGAGTTGCAAAAAATATTAAAAAAATACAATGTCCAATCAATTACTTTATTCAGTAACACGAAGGCTCGTTTATTTAGAATCTCATATTATTTCATCTCGTAGAAGGAAACGAGAACGATGATCCTTGTTGATATTACTTGTGCCAAACTGCATATTGGTGGCCATGGGCTGCAAGTTTCCATTCGGGCCCAACGGGACACCATGAACCGCTACCAATTTTCATGCACACTTTCTCTCCAATTATAGCTGCATAAAGATTGGCTTGGGCCTCAATGATTCTAACGGGAGATCTGCTGTGAATGCCTTGTTGCTTGCGAATTTGGATCTGCATATTAGTTTAAATTTTATAAAATATGTAAGAACTAGTTTATTTGTTTACATTTTATCTCAAAATGGTCAAATGGGTCAACAGGTCAATAAGTCATCCAAATGGTTCAGGCCGTGTTATACCACCCGACCCGACCTGTTTTGATCATTTGGGTCAAATGGGTCGTCAACAAGTCAAAAGTTATCCAAATAGAACAAATTGGTCAACAAGTCAAAATTCATCCAAATGGGTCGGTTTGTATCAAATGACCCGGCCCAGTCAAAGCCCATTTCGATCAATTTGCAGCAATACGTACCAATTTCGCAATTTGGTCATGCATGACACTTCCCCAATCATAGAAATGGTCATAGAAGATAGAAGGTATCCCCGGATGTGTAAGAATATAAGCATAGCCCTGAAAATTATCACCAAATTAGAACTTAAAACAATATTATTTTGACTATTCTTCAAAAGTCAAACGTTGACAATCAACTATAATATAAATCCTATACCTCCATAACATGAGACGATGGAAACGGCCAATGACCCTGCAACACAAAACAATAATCATATGTTTTAATAATCCTTCAAAACATATATTAATGACATATTTGCCCTTCATGAACATTAACACGATACCTGAGTGGACCCCGTGTCATGATTATCAAGAAATGTCACAGCTCTTGATGGCCACCATCCTATTACACCAGGCGGCTTTCCTTGTGCATCACGCAACCGCCAAAGTTGCCCCTTAACAGCTTCCTGCAGTAAAAAAAACATTAAAAAAAGTAAAAAAAAAGAAAAGAAAAACACTTTATCAGTAATTTCAAGTAAATATTTACCTGAAGAATCCCTTTTGTTGTAAAGTCAAATGCTGTAGAAAGCTGCCCCGGTGGCATCAATCCAATTAATAATACGCTGCCTATGACTATCTGCAAGTAAAATTAGTCAACAATTACAAATTAAAAATGTGTCACAAAAGGTTCAAAATTTAAATTAAATATTAAAAAAATAAACCTTGATTGTAGTCCAAGTATGTTCCTTTATAATTGCATGAGTCCCAATATTCTCCAACGCAAAATACTGGCTTTGCTCCTTCAATATATTCTTTCACATATTTTGCAGAATAACTACAAGTAGCATCAGTAAATAGCCGATGAAAAACCATAAGTTTCAAATAATACAATATGAAAACAAAAAAAAAAGGTTATATGCAATACCCTCTTGCGAAATCAAAACGAAAATCTTGAAAACCAACATTATTTCTTAGCCATTTTAACCAACCGATAATATCTTTTCTAACAAAATCTTGCGTATGATCAATATTCGGGACCCCATTAAAGTTGTCCCCAGTGCTACGGTTACCCTGTATAATAAAACGTAAGTAAGCAACTAGGAAATCATTAAGATTGATAATTTGGTAAATATATGTGGTGAAAAATAACTTTTATTTTTAATGCATACCCGTCCACCTGTACATGATGTAACAGCGCGTTCATCCCATGCTAACGGTACCCCATCGTAGCGGTTATACTTTCCGCCATGCCCTTGGGTGGTCCCCACACGATGATTGATGACGATGTCAGCCATTGGTCGAATATTATGCTGCTTCATTTTATATAATAATGTTTTAAGTAAAGATTCGGACCCGTATGACGAGTTAAGAGAATACAGGTTTTGTGGAAGGTAGCCTGTAAAGAGGATGAAATATATTAGAATATAATAATACTGTTTTACGTATTTTTTTTGTTAGATTTTATTTTTGAACCTTCGCGTGAAAATGAATGAGTTGCGGGTGGTAACCAAGCTGATGTAATCCCGGATTTTGCCATATCGGGTACTTTTCTCTCCAAATTTCTCCACCAATCATGTTTATTTGACTCCCAATTGAAAGCCTGAAAGGGTAAATATTTTGTATCATTACCTGGTTAGATTGTTAGAAAGAAACACAGATAAAATGACTCGATTTTGGGCTCAAACTGTACCAAAAACCAAGTATTCGGTTTTTGAGTTTTCCAAAACAGTTTGGGTTCAGTTTTTTTCGATTTTAACATTTGAGCTTGAAATTTTTGGGCCATAAAAAAATTGTCCCAAAATAATGAATTTCGCCTAAAACTTTTTGTTAAATACTTATTAACTTATTATTACACATTTAGGCCTAAAATATACACTATTTATTAAAGAAAGTTACTTAACACTCAAAACTAAACATGAGAATTATGAAATTGGTTCGGTTTTTTCGGTTTTAAACATTGTTGTTTGCAAATTGTAAAGGACAGGTTTATAACCCATAGTTACCTGAAGCAAGACTTCTCTTCCATCACGTAACACTGGCAAATAAGAGACAAAATTTAGCTACGCTAATTAATACAAAAATCCTAATGAAGAAACAAATGTTAATTTATAAATAACTAAGCTTACCAATTTGTGATTGTTGCAAACCATCATCATGATCCTATGATCAAAAACATTATGCAAAAAAATTACGTCCAGTATGTATATTAAATTATAAGCAAAAATAAGCACAAAAATTGAAGGTGAAGTAGGATGCTTACATTGCCCATGAAGCCCATATTTTTATGTCTTTCTGAGTGTTGTAATAACCTTATGAACTTTGATTAATAAAAACCAAAAGAATTATCCTGCATATAAACGAAAAATCTCGTTATTTGACGACCCTAGATTATCTAAAACCGGGAACACAACATAAATGTTTCCAAATCTCAGAAATAATATGAATCATGTAACACAACTTCAAGAATTTATATTTACCCACGAGAAAAGGTCAAACTTTGACATTTTAAGGACTAAATTACTTTTCAAAATTTCAAGTTCAGACTTGATGAATAGTTCTCAGCAGGCACAAAGAAACCACATAGTATTCCAAGTGAAAATATAGAAGTTGACAGATATTTCTATAATGTTTGACTTCCAAAAGTCAAACTTTGACTTTCTGGAATAACACATTAATCTGATTAATATGAACGAAAATGAATTTCATATTACAAATTAATTTTAGCACTAGAACGCATGATTAACTAGGTTAAAGACCGGTGCACTACACATGTTAGTAAATGTTTCTTAAAAATATTTATTTTAAATATCATATCATATATTTCTCAAAAACTTTTTATAAAAAGTTAAAAAAGACAACATAATGTAATCATATAATCATATTATTTACCAAAGTAAAAAAAAACATTATTATTTAAGAGGAACACAGTGACTACGAAAACCAACTTTTAGGTGGCGTACAGAGCTGCTGATCGGGACAAATTGGATTATAAGTTCTGAAATTAAGCAACTAAAGAAATATGACAATCAATTAAATTAAAATAAAAGATTAAAGATTAAAAGAATACCTGAATAGAAACAATCAAGTGGTGAATTGAGTCGTAACAGATCCAATTTGTAACAACTCTGCATTAAAAACGTTACAGCATGTTGGTATTTATAGAGATGATGATGAAACGCAAAGGAGTGAAAAACAAATGATTCGTGACAAGTGGGTTGCAAATTTTCCATCCACAATAAAGGGATATTCGGGTTGAAATCGAAAGAAAGAAAGAAGCGATTCACGGTACGTTCCAATTAACACAGATTATTATGATTCGTAATTTGGAGATTCGTTTTTGTTTATGGGGAATGGGTACTAATATTCGGGTACCTGAATAATGAATATCAACGGCACGTTTGTTTTAACACGAATAATGTGAAATGTTATAATTGATTATTTTCATTCATTGAGTTTGGTAAATGTTTTTGGTTTCTTACATGTGAAGAATGTTTTTTAAGTTGTTGACTTGTTTAAGGTTTTGTTATTGAGTTTGAACATATTCCCTTGTCTAGAGCAGAGGTGGGTGAAAGAACTGGTTAATTAAACCCAACGAAAATCGAATTGAATCTGTGTGTTCGAAACCGGTTTATGTTTTTATCTACCGAAACTGATTAACTGGACAAAAACCAGTCAAGAACCGATAGCAAACCATTCAAAAAAAACTGGTTTCAGCCGAACCGAAACAGATCATAAACTGGTTTTTATATTTGTTGATCGAACCAGTTTGTGCACCTCTAGTCTAGAGTTGAACATGAAATTCGATTCACAAACCAAAACCAAAACCAATTTGAGACTGGTTTAAGTGAAACAAATGGGAGGAACATACGCGACATTGTTACTATATGGAACTATGGAAGGTGAAATTATGATGGTCGAAGAAATATACGCGAGAAAGAAATAACGGAGATGTCTGTCTCACTTACCTTGCAAGTGCTCTCTTACGAATAAGTACTAGAAGACGACGTTGATGACGATTGAACTACAAACAAAGATGAGGATGCATATTTTCGATTACGATGTATTGCAACTTTATTATGTTTACTTTATACTTTATATTAGTTAAACTATCGTCAACAAATAAAAAATAATTGTAGTAGTAACTTCTTATTTTAGTTATTGAGTTCAGGTTATATTTAAGTAAGGAAATAATAAAAACATATTAGAAAATAATTTTAATAAAAAAAATTAAGTTTAAAATCCTGCGAGTTACCAAACCGGTTTTGTAAAGTCGGTCCCAAATTGATCTGATCTTAGTTGTACTGATTTGGTTTATTTTTCACTTATAAACTTGTTTCTATCTCGTTCTGGTGATCCGTCTTGGACTTTATCTAAATCGATTCACACATTTTTCATACTAATCCAATTTTCTAGAAATCCGGTTTTGTGCAGCTCTACACCACTCGTCGATTTTAACAAGTGAATAACGCTATAAATAATGATTTCTTAATCAATCTTACAAGAAAATTATATTGTTTGCTAAATGATATACTATATGGTCATACAAACATTAATATAAATGTGTGATTCCCTTTTGGAGATACCATGAGGATTAATTTCTTTATTATAGAAACCTTTTCTTAAAAACTATAAATTCATTTATACCATCCAAGCACACTTACTAAAATCACAAGCCTCGGATCATACGTTCGAACTAAATCCCAAAAACCAGGTAGTCAGGAAAAACCCGCACACGAGCCGAATATTCAATAGCAACAAATCATGTACGCAAAAAAGAACTTATTCTTAATCTTATTAAGATAAAACATATTTTCTAATTAACATCCAAAGGCCCCAAAATTTGACATCATAAATGATAAAAACTCATTTCTTAACCTCAGCAGCCTTGATGATATCAATGAATTCAGGCTGCATAAACAAAATACACAACCTTTAAAAAAATACAATAAACTAAGAAAAATATTACAATAATGATATAATAATTTACCTTAAGAGAAGCACCACCAACTAAGAAACCATCAACATCTTTTTGTCCTCCCAATTTGAAGAACCACTAGGTGACCCCGAGTAGATTATGGATAATCTGAGGGTTAAGTAATGTTTCCCACGAGGGTTAGGTCCGGCAGAGATGGCTATTCTGATGACCTGCAAAACAGACACCGTGAGCTCGTCACTGAGAAGGGGGGGGGGGGTTCCTCCTTGTGACCACCCTCCGGCGTGAGAATCAGACTAGATTGCTCTGAATATAAGTGTATATAAAGAGAGATTGCTAGAGAAGATAAGATACAAGATAATGATACCGTTCCAAGGTGTTGGAGTATTTATAGCCGAAGGTAGGTTTCCAAGCAGGTACAGCCAGCTGTATAATATTCCTGTTCTACCAACTATGGGCTACGCACGTGCCATGCTGGTTGGTGGGTAGGCAGCGGCTGATAGTGACAAGGCCGGCTGTGTACTGTTCCCTTTCCGCCGGCTATGTACTATTCCTTTTCCGCCGGCTGTGTACTGTTCCCTTTCCACCAACTGCAGGCTATAGGCAGTGGCTAATAGTGACAAACAGTACTAGAGCGTGCTCCTCCTCGTACTGTTGTCGGTGAGCTGTCACCCTGTGATTGGTTCATGGGCTGCTTTGGTCAGATCTTGTCTATTTTGTCCATACCTTGGCAGGTATAGTACAAAAGATCTTCCAGAAGCATACGGACTGGCTCATTTGGGCGGGAGTATTCCCGCCTTGCTCATTCCTTCAGGTGACACTGAATTATTGAGAGTTAGTGCCTTGTGCGTGTAGCCTTGCTATTAGTGCGGGTAGCCTTCCCTGATGGCTTGTATCCGCAGCTGCGGGAACAGGTGGGATACTTCACCATTGGGAGGCTTTCCCTGCGGGAACAGCTGGCGTACTACGCGTAAGGTCTTCATCTCTGAGCATGGTGGGTCCTGCGGAACCAGTTGGTCCTTGCGCAGACGTCCCTCTTCAAGGTGAGTCTTGCGGGTCCAACTGGGCTCTGCTGGGACCTACCTCTTCAAGTCCCCCCCAGTCCAATGTTCTTCTCATGAATTGTTAATAAGTGAGGTGAACTTTGGACTTAAGCAAGGGGTTTTGAAAAGGATTTAGTTTTAAGGTTGTCCGTGGGGATTCTTCCCGCGGTTTCCCTAATGTCACGTGCAGAAATTCCCGACTTTTCTGCTTGATCGTTGGGTATGATGCGGGTAGGTGTGTAACCTCCTCGCAAGTCAGGAGCGTTGAGTTTCACTTGTGTAGATTCTCCACGAGGTTTTGGTAGTTTTAAACATAGTGATCAATTATGTTAAAGAACCAATTCCATCCTGGAGCTTCAAACAATCTAGTTCTCAACGTTCCCGCTATGCGGGGATGTTATTTCCTTTTCCGCAAGCATGGACCAGAAGATCCTTCTTGGTTTCAATTCCCTGCGAGTGCTAAGTATGTGAAGGGTTTCGCCTTGACACTGTACCCGCACTCGTCTTATAGTTATCTTACTTCCAAGGTATTCTTGGCGTCCATTCCCTGCGGGTGCTAAGTATGTGAAGGGTTTTGCCTTGACACTGTACCCGCACCTGTCTTATAGTTACTTGGTTGCCCAGGTAAGGGGGTATATTCCCTCTTATTTTTGAATATTTGAATCTTTTTGAATTTCTTTGAAATTCGAAGAGTTGGTGAAAGGATAAGAACAGTCCAGACTGTTGAAGGGACGTTAGTGTCTGACGGTTTCTTCTGACAGTTTCAGGACGTGCAGGAAGTTATGACGACGTGACAGTATATGGTCATTCCAGACGCTTTTTCAGGCGCGTGGGCTCGATTTTTTGGGCTCGTGGGTGCGGATTTTACGGCGCGCGTCCCGTCAACAGCTGTTGCCAGCTTGCTTTTTCCACGTGTCATAGTTTCATTGCACCAGCTCTTTTCTCTCTCCTCCGCATTAAATTCATCGCATTCATTGCGATGAGTATATAAAGGGGGAGAGGGTTCATGGTAATCCACACTTTCACTTCTTTCTTCATCTTGTAAGCGATTTCCGGCGAATACTCTTTCTGTCGAGCATTCTCCTGAAATCGTTCTTCTTTACCTACAAAACATGTCGTCTACTCATGATCCAGAAGCTACCGTCGAGGAGTCTGACTTGTATGTCGAGAACCCGACGTCTACGTCCGATAAGGACGATAAGAGCACTGCTGGCGAATGCCAGTGTGCTCTTCCCATCGAGCTTTACCGGTACATCGTCCGGAAGTTCATGCTCGAGCCGTTCGAGCCTGAGTTTCCGGAGCCACACCAGACGGTGTACGATGCCCCCAATGGCAAAATAGGGGTATATGCCGCCTTCTTCGTCTATGGGAATCTTAGGTTCCCATTGACGAAGTTTGTATACCGTGTTCTGGATAGACACGGTGTGCACCTGACGGAGGTACACCCAATGGCGATCGTCAAGATCCGCCATTTTGAGTGGGTGTGCCTCATTCTTGGCGTGGATCCCCACGTCGACCGCCTGATGACCTTCTACTCCTGGAGGTGCATCCAAGGCTGGTACACCCTGGTCACCCGGATCAAGGGTTTGAAGATCTGCGCTACCGAGCGCAATCTTCGGTCTTGGAAGCGGGAGTTCTTTTACATCTCTGCCCGTGTCGTCCCTATAGCGATGACATTTAAGAACGGGAGAGCTCTCCCCAGCCTTCACGCCTCCAACTACCAGGAGGCGGAATGGTTCTCCAAGATTTCCCGGATCCAGACTCCGGTTTACCGCTTTACGGAGTCCGGGATGGTGATGCTCGGTATGAGCAGGGTGTGAAAGGATACTGGGGCGGATGCGCCACAGATTCCCATCGTACTTGAATATGGTTTGAACTTTATCCCTTACGGTATGCTCCGTTTTCTTTGTTGATTTAAGGTTTTTTCTAACTGTTTTTCTTTTTATTTCAGAGGGAAATGACTTGCAGTCCCTCCTGCATCCGCGGGAAGCTGACGGTCCCGCTCGGTTGGGTACTCGTGCTCTTGACGAGAACGAGTTGCCCATCCTTGCGCAGACTGCGGATCGGTTTGTGGAGGCCTACCCGCCAGGCCACGAAATACTGAGCGCCACGCGGCCAGGTAAAAGACTATTTAACCCTCGCCCTCTGAATGCTGAAACCTCTGCTGGAATTCCTCTAATCTTGTCATCTTCTGATGAGGAATCCGCAGATGGTCCTTTTCTTGCGCGGAAGAAGAAGGCTGCTGGCGGGAAGGGCAAGGCAAAGGTAGCCTCCACTGCCGACCAGGTGAACCGGTCTGAGTCGGAGACCGAGAGTGAAGAGGCGGCGGGGAACCCGGGTGGTGTTGAGACCACTGCTCCGGAGGTTGAAACGGCTGTCACCTCCGAGCAGCCCAGGACAACGACGGTGACCGGTACGAAGAGGCTGGCTCCATCGGGTTCGTCCCCGCCCGTTCGCACCTTCAAGCTCAAAAGGACACGTAAGTATACTTCCTTTATCTTAACTGCATAACTTTCCGCCATTATACTTATATATCTTCTTTGTGCAGGCGTGGATGCTACCGCATTCCAGGGTGGAGCGGGGAGGAGCACCTCCGGACCCATGACGGTAGGTTTGGTCAACCTACCTGAGGCGATGACCCAGGCGACTGCGCCTGCTTCAGTTGTTGGTTCAGTTGCTCACCCGGTTGAGCCAACTGTTCCAACTGTGACGACGTCTCCGCCGGCTGTCAGTGCCATATTCACTGATTCCTTCACTGAGCCGGCGGTGAGTGTTTCTGTGGATTCTTCCACAGCCGCGGCCGCGGTTGTGAGTTCACCTCCGTTGGTTTCTACCACGGCGGCCTCCGCTATGCCTCCTCCGGCGCCGGCGACTACGGCCGGTCCTTCAGGTATGTCTGGGGTTGGGGCGTCAAGCCAATCTCTGCCTCCTTCCCATCTGCCTGACCTCTTGGATGGATATCCGTTAGGTTCGGGTGATGGGTTTGGCGGCTACAGGCCTGTCGTTGACCCTACAGGTGCGTAGGGTTATTTTGGCCTTTTATTATTTTATTTTATTTTATATTTTTTTTATCATCTTTTCCTAACTACTTTTTGCTTTTGCAGTGTCGGATTCCAATGAAGTGTATGTTCCACGATGGAACATCCGCCGAGGAACAACCCTTCGGACGCCTGTGGAATGCGTCGAGTGGGCGCGCCACGCCGCCCCAAGTGGGGCGCTGGGGGAGGCAATGTCAAGCTACCAGGAGGGTAGGTTGACAAATGAGCTCCGCATTCTCGTAGCCCGGATGCAGCCGCGCGTCGAGCTGCTTTGTCGTGAAAACGACAAGTTAAAGGCAGCTCGTATCCAAGAAGTAGCTCAGGCGCGGCTGTCCGGGAGGAGAACTGGAGGCTCTCCACCGTTGCTGCGGAGAAGGAGAAGGCCTTCAAGGCCCTTGAGGTTGAAGTTCAGGCTCGTCTCGAGGCCCGTTCCAAGGCCGCCTAATGTAACGATTCCGATGAAACCAGGTATACCCTAACCGGTAGACGTTAGTTACGTCATATGTAATGTCGGGTACATGAGTTACCATGGTAATTATACGAGAATACATGGTTCATTGTATTGATTGTACGTGAATATATAATTCACCGTATTGAATATGCGATCAAACGATCGATAGTTATTGAAACCAGAATGAATCGAGGGTTCAATTATAGACGAGATATATGATATTTAGTGATGTTACGAAGTATTAAAGCTTCGGGATAAGTGGATTAAAGCGCAGAAAAAGGATTTCGATTTAATGGTACGTCGGTACGTTAAACGAAACCTTTATTACCAAACCGAGCAAGAGACGATGGATCAAGCCGAAAAAGATGCACAATTATTAATACTATGATGTTTTAAGTTAATAAATGTCATGGTTTAAGTTTTTAAATCGGTTTTATATAAATTTTATTTTTAAGCCGAAAAACGACCGTTTTAGCCTCGTTTTAAGCCGAATTAAACGTTTAACCGAAAAACGAACTGAACCAGATTATCCAAAACATTATCCGGATTACGAGTATCCGAATATGTGGCCACAAATGAAGATGTGGGTCCCCACCCCCACCCTCCAAAGGTCCGATCGGACCACCTCTCCCCACACTTCATTTCATTTTTTTTTTACAAACATAATCCAACAAACCACCAATTCTCTCAAGTTCTTGAACCAAAACCCGAGACCCTAGCAAGAAAAACCAAGGTAAAGATCGTGTATGTACGTGTTTATGTTCGTTTCTTGAGTTTTCTTTCAAGAAAATGAGGTTTCCAAGTGAAAAAGGGTGAAAACCCGATGGAACCGATTCTTGCACGATCAAGTGATGTATACGGGTTATACAAGGGATCTTGGTCCAAGAAAGGAGTTAAACGAATCAAAAACGAATTTTTACGGTTAAATCTTTGTTTTAGTATCATAACCGTAACCATGAAAGAAATGGCTTGATCGTGAGTGTAACTTGCTTGGTATTGTGGTATGTTGTTTGTAGGCTCTGTATTTAGTGGTAGATAAGGCGGAAAGATGAGTTTGTAGCTTGTAGTGGCGGAAAACGAAAGGTATATTCGGTTATGTTCGGTTTTGGGAAATTTGGACAGATTGTTGATGCTTTAGAGTTAGGTCATGAAATTTTACAGAGGTATTAAAAACATGAAAATATGAGTTCTGTGAATTTTTGGTAATTTTTGGATAAAGGATGAATATTTGGTGAATTTAATGCTCGGTTTTGGCCAAAAATGGTGAAAAATAGTTAAATATCATGAAAAATTCTGGAAAATTGCAGATAAGCTTTTCATATCATTTATAAGTCACACACAAAATTTGAGGTCCGTTGGAGAAGTCTAAGTAGGCTTTTCGGTTAAACGAGTTCTAGGGATTTCTAGCTCGATTTTAGTAAAAAGGGCATGTAAAAGAAGATTTTGGTTCTTGAAAAATTACAAGGGACTATGTGGATGTCAGGGGACATCCAGGAAAAATTTGGGATTTTTCTAAGATCGTTTGGTATTTACGACATATTTAGTGTTTAAATGGTGTTTAAAAATAGATAAATAAATTTTAAATATAAGAATTAATTCTGGAAATATTTTTATAAAATTCCCCACTGTTAAAAAGTGATTTGTGCAAAATTTCAATATCCGAGAGTAAACGGATAATTAATCGTGCTAATTATCAAACTTTTAAAGTTAAAACGCGTAAACCGGTGAAGTTCGCTTAATCGAGCTGACTGGTGTATAAAAACCCTAAAAATGAACTATTTTCATATAAATGAGTTAAACAAGTAAAAATAAATCGGGAAACGGGTTTACTAAAACCTATTTTAACAGTTTCCGGTACGCCAAAGACGGAAACGGGTCCCGCGGCCAATCGAGACGTCTAAACCGAGCTATAATTTCACATCTTTAATTAAATTATCAGACAACCACTATTTTCGGGTCGTGTGTGACCAAACTCATTTTTGAAACATAAAAAAAACGGATAACCGTGCTAGACACGTAAAACGAGAAAAAACGACTAATAGTAGTTGTGACCATGGAACTCTAAACGACATCACAATCTGAGTCCGGAGAAGTGTTTCTGGGTTAACCTTGCCCCCAGAACGGGTACAGTGCTGGGTTAACAGTGCCCCCAGATGTACCGGTTAACTTGGTTAAAGTTATATTAATAATAAGCGTATAGTAACGATCGTAGGGATCATATTACAGATTGGACGTGTTAACTGATAATGATTGTTGTTACCTGCTTGCATGTGCTAAGGTGAGTTTCACGAGTCCCTTTTTCTGAATTGTTTTCAAATATTTTCCCGGGGCGGAAAGCATGTTACTATTGAAATGTTTAAATACATACTGAATGCATGGATTTGCGTGTATTTATAAATATTTGATTGTACGGGAATCGTACGGAGTGAGTACAGGACTGGGTTAACAGTGTCCCCAGATGTCTTTGGAAGTGTTTCCGGGTTAACATTGCCCCCGGAGTGAGTACAGTACTGGGTTAACAGTGTCCCCAGGGGTTCCTAGAAGTGTTTCCCGGGTTAACATTGCCCCCGGAGTGAGTACAGTACTGGGTTAACAGTGTCCCCAGGGGTTCCTAAAAGTGTTTCTGGGTTAACATTGTCCCCGGAGTGAGTACAGTACTGGGTTAACAGTGTCCCCTGATAATATTATATTATGATATGGATTTATCATGGTTTACTAAAATTGTGAAACTCACCAACTATTCGTAGTTGACCCGTTTTCTCACATGCTTTTCAGGTACAATTTAGATGAAGTGATTGCTTACGTGCTAAGTGCTTGATGTGTGTAAGATTTGTGTGCTGGATGTTAGGATACATTATAACAGATAGAATTATGAATCGTATTGTATGATGTGTGTATCACCTAGACGGTAATGAAAGATGAGATAATGTAATTTTGAAGTATATTAATGCATTCAGTTTTTTTTATAAACAATGTGGTTGATATCAGAGGTGTCTGTCGCATCCCGTTTACGTTTCCGCTGCGGTTGCGGGGTGTTAAAGAACTTGGTATCAGAGCCATTGGTTATAAAAGAATTAGGATGTCTTTAAAAGATACCTAAAATATAACCAGTAGCTCAAGTATTATAGGATCTGAATATCAACTAATAATTTATAGTGACGAGGTCTGGATGAACTTGGATGGACAAGTGAGTTGTTATGGTCCGGAACATAATAACAGACTTGTCCGCACGAGGGAATTCTGGGGAAGTCACGGGGTACATTAATAGGTAAAAATGGTAACGTATGTGTAAAGTATATAATATTATTTATGTGTGCTAATGTGTATATATATATATATATATATATATATATATATATATATACGTGCATATCTTGTGGGTACATGTATTGAGAAATGGGACCCGGATAAGGAACCGGGGGATGAAATAATATAAGTACCGAGGATGCCGAAATTTCTAAGAGCATCGATTGATGATGAGTCTGACTTATCAGGTCATAATTATGATAGTACCAAGTTAGATATCCCGTTTGACATTAACCAGAAATATCTAGTAACCGTCACTCCCAACCAAAATTGATGAATCCCTTACCCTACCAACACCGGTACCGTATATCCTAATAACCCCAGATGTTCACCCAAACCGTCGACCCTCACGTACGGACGGATCCGTACCTGAACCCATTCTTATTCCATTAAGGTAAATAAATAAATAAAATAATAGTAATAATAAATTTGATAATAAATCAGCAAATAAAAATAATATATAGAAATATATATGTATTTCTCACGCTCAAACATATGAGTCATACCACCTCCAGATCTAGAATTACCGATTTCAACGAACCTAGAACGCCTGAGGACATTGACTGAGCAAGTGATAGAGATTCCCATAATAGTAATTAATAATATTTGAAGGCAACCCATGTTGCGCGATTACCTTGAACCTTGCAACTCCCTATGTTATCCTTATATCCGTTAGATGCCTACGCCCATGTATGCTCGAATAGAATGATTACCCATACACAAAGAGGTGTTGGAGTCATTATAGCATAGTTGGTTGTTCGTTCGTAGATGGTATACCGTGTATGCCGGATATACAAATAGACACGGATATTATAACTCCGTGGTACGTAATCGTTTGGTGCTCACGGTGAGCATGTATCGGTTATGATGACATGCAGAAGGATATTGAAATCAAGCCTGTTAAACATTAATCTTTGTTGAGAAAGATCTATATGTCGGTTGGTGACAAGGATTATGAAACATATTTGAACGTTAACCGACGTCAGGTTAAGTCCATATGTTATTATATTTGTGGGACATATATATTAGATACTGATATGTGTAATATGTATGATAATATTTGGTGTGTATGTGTACCTGCTGTCATGATTGAGCTGGTAACGAGTTATACGGTGAGATTGGTATTGATTATTGCGTACGGGATGAGTACGGCAGAATGACATAAAAAGAGTATCTCCAATGATGTAGATTGATATGATTCAGTTGATTGCTCAAAGATAGCAGATGATGATACCGAATGTCGTATCATAGATCACTGCTAGTGTTGATGCAAATGTGATCGCAAGATTGTAGATCGAGCAATCACATGAATATGAATATTTCAATTCTTGGTGGTATTACTAAAAGTGATAATGTTCCACCGAATACTATTATGACTAAAAGTATTAGTTATAAACTAAACATGAATAGTAGTCGTAATGAATTAGATCCGGTATGAAGGATATGTCTGTTGATTGTGTTAAGGAAATTATTAATAGTTTACTGATGGAAAAGGGAGGAATAGATTAGCGAGTGGATAGAAAAGATCGAAATGGTTAAGGATATTGGTATGAGTCTAGAACATTGTGTAGTGAAATATGCTACAGATATGTTGGTAGATTATGTTGTATCGTGATGGAACACGATGGTACAAAATTATAGTTAGAAAATTGTTACTCAGATGTTATGGTCGGAATTTAAAATTCTTGGGCTAGAACACTTTTATTCGAGTAATTAAGTTCAGAGATTGGAAACTGAGCTATGAAAGGTAGAAATGTTGTGTGCTGATCACTTGGAACACGCTAATCGTTTGAAGGAATTGTCATGTCTGGTAACATGGCTAATTACTCCTGAAACTAAGCGAAGTGAGCGCAATATTGGGGACTAACTCATAGAAGACATGCTTGATATCATAACTAATTCCGTATAGATAGTAGACGGGAAAAAAAAAACTAAACAGTTTGGACATACCAAGCTTTATTAATTAAGATTAAGTGGAATTCACAGCGAGGACCAGATTATACTTGGTAACGCGAGGGTGAATTCTGAAGGAAAAACCCCCCACCTTTCTCTCGAAAGGAGATAGAGGGCGTGTAAAATTTCGAGGACGAAATTTCTTAACGGGGGGAGAATGTAACGATTCCGACGAAACCAGGTATACCCTAACCGGTAGACGTTAGTTACGTCATATGTAATGTAGGGTATATGAGTTACCATGGTAATTATACGAGAATACATGGTTCATTGTATTGATTGTACGTGAATATATAATTCACCGTATTGAATATGCGATTAAACGATCGATAGTTATTGAAACCAGAATGAATCGAGGGTTCAATTATAGACCAGATATATGATATTTAGTGATGTTACGAAGTATTAAAGCTTCGGGATAAGTGGATTAAAGCGCAGAAAAAGGATTTCGATTTAATGGTACGTCGGTACGTTAAACGAAACCTTTATTACCAAACCGAGCAAGAGACGATCGGTCAAGCCGAAAAAGATGCACAATTATTAATACTATGATGTTTTAAGTTAATAAATGTCATGGTTTAAGTTTTTAAATCGGTTTTATATAAATTTTATTTTTAAGCCGAAAAACGACCGTTTTAGCCTCGTTTTAAGCCGAATTAAACGTTTAACCGAAAAACGAACTGAACCAGATTATCCAAAACATTATCCGGATTACGAGTATCCGAATATGTGGCCACAAATGAAGATGTGGGTCCCCACCCCACCCTCCAAAGGTCCGATCGGACCACCTCTCCCCACACTTCATTTCATTTTTTTTTACAAACATAATCCAACAAACCACCAATTCTCTCAAGTTCTTGAACCAAAACCCGAGACCCTAGCAAGAAAAACCAAGGTAAAGATCGTGTATGTACGTGTTTATGTTCGTTTCTTGAGTTTTCTTTCAAGAAAATGAGGTTTCCAAGTGAAAAAGGGTGAAAACCCGATGGAACCGATTCTTGCACGATCAAGTGATGTATACGGGTTATACAAGGGATCTTGGTCCAAGAAAGGAGTTAAACGAATCAAAAACAAATTTTTACGGTTAAATCTTTGTTTTAGTATCATAACCGTAACCATGAAAGAAATGGCTTGATCGTGAGTGTAACTTGCTTGGTATTGTGGTATGTTGTTTGTAGGCTCTGTATTTAGTGGTAGATAAGGCGGAAAGATGAGTTTGTAGCTTGTAGTGGCGGAAAACGAAAGGTATATTCGGTTATGTTCGGTTTTGGGAAATTTGGACAGATAGTTGATGCTTTAGAGTTAGGTCATGAAATTTTACAGAGGTGTTAAACACATGAAAATATGAGTTCTGTGAATTTTGGTAATTTTTGGATAAAGGATGAATATTTGGTGAATTTAATGCTCGGTTTTGGCCAAAAATGGTGAAAAATAGTTAAATATCATGAAAAATTCTGGAAAATTGCAGATAAGCTTTTCATATCATTTATAAGTCACACACAAAATTTGAGGTCCGTTGGAGAAGTCTAAGTAGGCTTTTCGGTTAAACGAGTTCTACTTATTTCTAGCTCGGTTTTAGTAAAAAGGGCATGTAAAAGAAGATTTTGGTTCTGGAAAAATTACAGGGGACTATGTGGATGGCACGGGACATCCAGGAAAAATTTGGGATTTTTCTAAGATCGTTTGGTATTTACGACATATTTAGTGTTTAAATGGTGTTTAAAAATAGATAAATAAATTTTAAATATAAGAATTAATTCTGGAAATATTTTTATAAAATTCCCCACTGTTAAAAAGTTATTTGTGCAAAATTTCAATATCCGAGAGTAAACGGATAATTAATCGTGCTAATTATCAAACTTTTAAAGTTAAAACGCGTAAACCGGTGAAGTTCGCTTAAGCGAGCTGACTGGTGTATAAAAACCCTAAAAATGAACTATTTTCATATAAATGAGTTAAACAAGTAAAAATAAATCATCCGAAAATAATTCGGATGATTTGAGTAATTTTAACCTATTTTAACAGTTTCCGGTACGCCAAAGACGGAAACGGGTCCCGCGGCCAATCGGGACGTCTAAACCGAGCTATAATTTCACATCTTTAATTAAATTATCAGACAACCACTATTTTCGGGTCGTGTGTGACCAAACTCATTTTTGAAACATAAAAAAAACGGATAACCGTGCTAGACACGCAAAACGAGAAAAAACGACTAATAGTAGTTGTGACCATGGAACTCTAAACGACATCACAATCTGAGTCCGGAGAAGTGTTTCTGGGTTAACCTTGCCCCCAGAACGGGTACAGTGCTGGGTTAACAGTGCCCCCAGATGTACCGGTTAACTTGGTTAAAGTTATATTAATAATAAGTGTATAGTAACGATCGTAGGGATCATATTACAGATTGGACGTGTTAACTGATAATGATTGTTGTTACCTGCTTGCATGTGCTAAGGTGAGTTTCACGAGTCCCTTTTTCTGAATTGTTTTCAAATATTTTCCCGGGGCGGAAAGCATGTTACTATTGAAATGTTTAAATACATACTGAACGCATGGATTTGCGTGTATTTATAAATATTTGATTGTACGGGAATCGTACGGAGTGAGTACAGGACTGGGTTAACAGTGTCCCCAGATGTCTTTGGAAGTGTTTCCGGGTTAACATTGCCCCCGGAGTGAGTACAGTACTGGGTTAACAGTGTCCCCAGGGGTTCCTAGAAGTGTTTCCGGGTTAACATTGCCCCCGGAGTGAGTACAGTACTGGGTTAACAGTGTCCCCAGGGGTTCCTAAAAGTGTTTCTGGGTTAACATTGTCCCCGGAGTGAGTACAGTACTGGGTTAACAGTGTCTCCAGATAATATTATATTATGATATGGATTTATCATGGTTTACTAAATTGTGAAACTCACCAACTATTCGTAGTTGACCCGTTTTCTCACATGCTTTTCATGTACAATTTAGATGAAGTGATTGCTTACGTGCTAAGTGCTTGATGTGTGTAAGATTTGTGTGCGGGATGTTAGGATACATTATAACAGATAGAATTATGAATCGTATTGTATGATGTGTGTATCACCTAGACGGTAATGAAAGATGAGATAATGTAATTTTGAAGTATATTAATGCATTCAGTTTTCTTTATAAACAATGTGGTTGATATCAGAGGTGTCTGTCGCATCCCGTTTACGTTTCCGCTGCTATTGCGGGGTGTTACAGAACTTGGTATCAGAGCCATTGGTTATAAAAGAATTAGGATGTCTTTAAAAGATACCTAAAATATAACCAGTAGCTCAAGTATTATAGGATCTGAATATCAACTAATAATTTATAGTGACGAGGTCTGGATGAATTTGGATGGACAAGTGAGTTTTTATGGTCCGGAACATAATAACAGACTTGTCCGCACGAGGGAATTCAGGGGAAGTCACGGGGTACATTAATAGGTAAAAATGGTAACATATGTGTAAAGTATATAATATTATTTATGTGTGCTAATGTGTATATATATATATATACGTGCATATCTTGTGGGTACATGTATTGAGAAATGGGACCCGGATAAGGAACCGGGGGATGAAATAATATAAGTACCGAGGATGCCGAAATTTCTAAGAGCATCGATTGATGATGAGTCTGACTTATCGGGTCATAATTATGATAGTACCAAGTTAGATCTCCCGTTTGACATTAACCAGAAATATCTAGTAACCGTCACTCCCAACCAAAATTGATGAATCCCTTACCCTACCAACACCGGTACCGTATATCCTAATAACCCCAGATGTTTACCCGAACCGTCGACCCTCACGTACGGACGGATCCGTACCTGAACCCATTCTTATTCCATTAAGGTAAATAAATAAATAAAATAATAGTAATAATAAATTTGATAATAAATCAGCAAATAAAAATAATATATAGAAATATATATGTATTTCTCACGCTCAAACATATGAGTCATACCACCTCCAGATCTAGAATTACCGATTTCAACGAACTTAGAACGCCTGAGGACATTGACTGAGCAAGTGATAGAGATTCCCATAATAGTAATTAATAATATTTGAAGGCAACCCATGTTGCGCGATTACCTTGAACCTTGCAACTCCCTATGTTATCCTTATATCCGTTAGATGCCTACGCCCATGTATGCTCGAATAGAATGATTACCCATACACAAAGAGGTGTTGGAGTCATTATAGCATAGTTGGTTGTTCGTTCGTAGATGGTATACCGTGTATGCCGGATATACAAATAGACACGGATATTATAACTCCGTGGTACGTAATCGTTTGGTGCTCACGGTGAGCATGTATCGGTTATGATGACATGCAGAAGGATATTGAAATCAAGCCTGTTAAACATTAATCTTTGTTGAGAAAGATCTATACGTCGGTTGGTGACAAGGATTATGAAACATATTTGAACGTTAACCGACGTCAGGTTAAGTCCATACGTTATTATATTTGTGGGACATATATATTAGATACTGATATGTGTAATATGTATGATAATATTTGGTGTGTATGTGTACCTGCTGTCATGATTGAGCTGGTAACGAGTTATACGGTGAGATTAGTATTGATTACTGCGTACGGGATGAGTACGGCAGAATGACATAAAAAGAGTAACTCCAATGATGTAGATTGATATGATTCAGTTGATTGCTCAAAGATAGCAGATGATTATACCGAATGTCGTATCATAGATCACTGCTAGTGTTGATGCAAATGTGATCGCAAGATTGTAGATCGAGCAATCACATGAATATGAATATTTCAATTCTTGGTGGTATTACTAAAAGTGATAATGTTCCACCGAATACTATTATGACTAAAAGTATTAGTTATAAACTAAACATGAATAGTAGTCGTAATGAATTAGATCCGGTATGAAGGATATGTCTGTTGATTGTGTTAAGGAAATTATTAATAGTTTACTGATGGTAAAGGGAGGAATAGATTAGCGAGTGGATAGAAAAGATCGAAATGGTTAAGGATATTGGTATGAGTCTAGAACATTGTGTAGTGAAATATGCTACATATATGTTGGTAGATTATGTTGTATCGTGATGGAACACGATGGTACAAAATTATAGTTAGAAAATTGTTACTCAGATGTTATGGTCGGAATTTAAAATTCCTGGGCTAGAACACTTTTATTCGAGTAATTAAGTTCAGAGATTGGAAACTGAGCTATGAAAGGTAGAAATGTTGTGTACTGATCACTTGGAACACGCTAATCGTTTGAAGGAATTGTCATGTCTGGTAACATGGCTAATTACTCCTGAAACTAAGCGAAGTGAGCGCAATATTGGGGACTAACTCCATCGATAAAGAGTATAGTCAATCCTGTAAAATATACAACCTTTGAAAGGGTTGTGTCGCAAGCCAGCATTGATATATTTTACTCTATGGGAAGTGGACTGGAAGGACGTTAGGTGAGTCGTCGAGTAATAAAGAAGAGAAATGATAAAGGTATAGTGCAAGATAGGCTTTGAATAAGTTGGTATGTCCTACAACCCAGAATTATAATAAGACTAGTTCTGGTGTGAAAACATGAACCACATGAAGGGTCCTTCCCTAACTGTGGAAAATATGGTTATCGGCAGGAAGAAGAATGTCGAGTGATAGTAGGCCACGGGTGTGGTAAAGATGGACGTAATGCCCCATTTGTAGAACCAATTGAAGCCATGTGAACCGGCAACCCCAACCCATTCATGTACAACCTCTCCGAACCCAACAACTTCAATAACAATCCATCCGAAGAAATCAAATTATGCCAAACAGTTGTACTTGCTATGAATGTGGCAGTACAGAACGTTTCAAGAGAGATTGCCCAAAGTTGAACCAAGGTGTCGTGGAAGATGAACCTCATGACAAGCATCAACCTCTGATCAAGCAAGGAGCCGTGCTTTTGTGAGTAATTCAAATAAAGCACGTCATGATCCAAAAGTGGTATTAAGTACGTTGTAGTTTTAAATCAATAGGCTTCAGTGATATTTTTACGGTCGTCGATAGAAGTTAGTTCCTGCTAACCTCCTACCCTTTGGAAAGATACCGATTAGTGAAACTATAGAACCCTATACTGTAGAATCGCTAACGGTAAATCCCTGATGGTTAACTAAATTGTACGGAATTGTCCTATTATTCTGAACGATTAACCTTTCCTTATTGACCTACGACCAGTAAAGCAAAGAAGTTTTGACGTAATAGTTAGCAAGGATTGGCTAACTCAACATGAAGCAGAAATCAAATATGAAAAGAAGATGATTAGAAGCTCTCTTTCGGACGATGAAGCGATTAAATACAGAGAAAAGTGTACGGTATTATGTTGCCACTCAAATCTCATCTTGAGATGTTATAATATTTACGACAAGAAGACGTGGTGTATTTAACAAACGTGATTGCCAAAGTATTTAAAAGAAAACATATAGAAGATATCCCGGTGGTACGCAAATTTCCACAAGTTTTCCCAGAAGAACTCCCTGGATTACCGCCAACCCGACAGGTCGAATTCAGAATCTATTTAATGTCTCAAGCTGGCCCTGTTGCTAAAGCACCCTACCGACTTGCACCGTCCGAGATGCAAGAATTATCCAATCAGTTACAAGAATTGTTGGATAAGATTTTATACGACCTAGTTAGTCACCATGGGGTGCACCCCCCCCAGTTTTAATTGGGAAATGAAGGACGGAAGTGTTAGGATATGTGTTGATTAGGGAGAATTGAATAAAGTGACGATCAAGAATAGGTATTCACTTCTTCGAAGTAAATGATCTGTTTAACCAACTGCAAAGGGCGATTTATCTTTAGAAAATTGATCTTATATATAGTTATCACCAAATGAAAAATCCAAGAGGAGGACGTTGCAGCAACAGCGTTGGCGGACTCGCTACGGCCATTATGAATTCTTATTCATGCCGTTCGGGTTAACAAATGCGCAGGCAGTATTCATGGAACTCATGAATCGAGTCTGTAAACCTTACTTTGACAAATTTGTCATAGCATTCATTGATGATATTTTGATATATTCGCAACGTAAAGAAGAGCACGAACGACGATTAAGGAAAATTGTGGAAGTGTTAAAACAAGAAGAGCTATACGCGAAGTTTTCAAAATGTGATTTTGAATAAAGAAGGCATAATCCCTTGGTCATGTTGTAAAGCAACAAAGATTTCACAAAGATCCAAATAAGATAGAAACCATTAAAATTGTGCCAAGCGCCGATTTTAAGTCTCCCCGATGGAGACGATGGTTTTGTCGCGTATTGTGACGCATCGCGTAAAGGGTTAGGATGCGTGTTGACGCAGTATATTAAGGTTATAGCCTATGCTTCCCGACAGTTAAAAGTACACGAGTAAAATTACACTACTCACGACTTAGAACTGGGAGCGGTTATCTACGCACTTAAAATGTGGAGACATTGTCTCTACGATACGAAGTGCACCATCTTCACCGATCATAAAAGTTTGCAGCACATATTTGATCAGAAGGAACTGAATATGAGGCAACGAAGATGGGTCGAGTTGTTAAGCGATTATGACTGTGACATCCGTTATCACCCTGGCAAGGCTAACGTCGTAGCCGATGCCTTGAGTAAGAAAGATCGGGTTAAGCCATTGCGAGTGCGAGTGCTGGGGATGATAGTCCAGTCGAACCTTCGAACCTGATTCGAGTCGCTCAACGTGAGGCGTTGAAAGAGGAACAATTGGAAAAGAAGGAATCTTACGGCAATGAGGAGAATTTCGAACAGCGCGTGGACTAAATTCTCTACTTCAAAAATCGGGTTTGGATCCCGTCCCTCCATGACCTTCGTGACTTAATCATTGACGAAGCGCATAGATCGAAATAATCCATACATCCGGGATCGGATTTGACTATTGATGATACGGATATCTGAAAGGATTTTTATTAATGGTCGAGTTTGGAGAAAGATATGGTTACGTGTGTTGGTGAATATTGAGTTACGCAAGAGATAAGGCTGCACACCGAAAACCCTAGGGAACGCCACAACGACAGAAAATTCGCCAATGATAGTGGGAATAAATTACAATGAATTCTTGCCTAAATTCCTGATGGTGAAATGGTATCTCGTCGTGGAGTGCCATTTTCAATTATCTCATATCAAAATAGTCATCCTACTTCCATTATTGGAAGGCGGGGAAGGAAGCATCGAGAGCTTGAAGCTTTTTATGGGTGAAGTAATTATCACCAATTTGTTAAATTGAAAATGGGCGTCAATCAAGCCATAAGATTTGAATTGATTCGAGAAACAACCAATCGGATTTATAATATTTAAGACAAGTTGAAAGCAGCGCGTGATTGGCAAAGGGTTTATGCCAACGTTCAAAGGAAACCATTGTCCCTGAATAGAGGTGACAAGGCATTTTAAGGCATCACCTTAGAGAGAGGTGATATGAGGTTTGGCAAAACCGAAAATAGCTTCTTAATAAATTGGACCCCATGAGAACTATCTCCATGGTTGGTCATTTAGTTTATCGATTAAAGTACTCTAGGGGCTAAGTACTATACAGGATATTTTGCCATGTATACGGATTGAAAAGTGTCTAAGCGATGAGGCAGCGAAAGTACTAGTAATAGAGGTACTCATAGAAGACATGCTTGATATCATAACTAATTCCGTAGAGATAGTAGACGGGAAAAAAAAACTAAACAGTTTGGACATACCAAGCTTTATTAATTAAGATTAAGTGGAATTCACAGTGAGGACCAGATTATACTTGGTAACGCGAGGGTGAATTCTGAAGGAAAAAACCCCCCACCTTTCTCTCGAAAGGAGATAGAGGGCGTGTAAAATTTCGAGGACGAAATTTCTTAACGGGGGGAGAATGTAACGATTCCGACGAAACCAGGTATACCCTAACCGGTAGACGTTAGTTACGTCATACGTAATGTCGGGTACATGAGTTACCATGGTAATTATACGAGAATACATGGTTCATT